>NW_021318505.1:222138-241328 GCF_001605985.2 Dendrobium catenatum | reverse complement strand
TTTGAGATGAGTTTGATGGGAGAGTTATCCTACTTTTTGGGGTTAGTATAAAATAATTGGATGATGGAACTTTTCTTAATCAAAGAAAACACATAAAGGATATTTTGAAGAAGTATGAGATGGATAAATCTAAGCCAATTAATACTCCCATGACTTCTAGTGTTCCATTGGATAAGGACCCAAGTGGTAAGTCTATTGATCAAAAGAAGTACAGAGGCATGATTGGATCTTTACTTTACCTGACTGCAAGCCGACCTGATATAATGTTTAGTGTTTGCCTTTGTACTAGATTTTAAGCTGACCCTAAGGAATCCCACCTGACTGCAGTTAAGAGAATTTTTAGATACCTTTTGGGGACCCAAAGCTTAGGGATTTGATATCCTAGACACAACACTTCTTTTGAGATTATTAGTTTTTCTAACTTTGATTTTGCAGGATGCAAGGTGGATAGAAAAAGCACTTCAGGAACTTGTCAATTCATAGGACAGTCTTTGGTCTCATGGTCTAGTAGGAAGCAAAATTATGTTGCACTCTCCACTGCTGAAGCTGAGTACATTGCTCTTTGAAGTTGTGTGGCCTAAGTCCTTTGGTTGAAATAACAGGTATTGGATTTAGGATTACCTGTAGGCACCATCTAAATTTTTTGTTACAACACTAGTGCTATATGCATCTCTAACAATCCTATCCCACATTCAAGGACTAAGCACATTGACATTAGGCATCACTTCATTAGAGACCATGTGAGTAAAAAAGACATTGAGTTACACCACGTGACAACTGAAAATCAACTGGCTGACATCTTAACTAAACCACTGGCCTTCGATACTTTCAGCTCTTTAAGGATCAGATTGGATGTGATTGACATAAATGTATGAAATTGATCTTTAATTTGCTTTTCTTTTTGCTCTTTGCTTTCTTTTCTTCTTTTCATTTTACTCTTAGTTTTTGTTTGATTTGTTTTACTTTCTTTTATTTATTTTTTTTATTTTCAAAATCATCGTTGAAATGATATCGTATGCCTTGTCCTTGCTTTTGAAAATTTATAGTCAATGTTTTACATCTCTTTAACTTTTAGATGGTAAAAATATTTCATTGATCATGTCTCTTTCTCTAACCTATTCATGTCTCTTTCTCTAACCTATTTTAGTGGCATAGTTTTCTTTTCTAATAAAAAATCTATTTCAAATTAATAAATTGTGTATGAAATTAAGATCTTTTCTAAAACTTGCTCATGCAAATCTATCTTGTATTTATAATGATTAAAGTCTTTTTATCACATCAAGATTCTTCATTACTCTTGTCATTGGTTGTTGATTCTATTTATGGATAGTTCTTCTCTATGTTAGAGAGAGAGCCCCTATTCTCTAATATCTAGAAGATATACTCACAACTAAGAATCCTTTTTAAAAGTTGTAAAAGAGAATGGAGCTTGCAAAAAAAAAATTGGCCAATGATGCCAACAAAAGATGCGTAATGACGCCAAATTGAAAAAATATATCAAAAAGCAAAAGATGCACAAAGCACCAATCAATCGACAAGAGGCATAAAATGAGCCCACTAAAAAGAAAGCTCTTCTCTCTTTTCAAATCCTTTAAAAACTTAGAAGTTTTCATGTATCAAAGGCTTGATTTCGATTGTTTTGCGATTGTGACAAATTTACTTTGGTTCATTATTCTATGAGATATTTTTTCTTAAACCAAGTGATGAAGGGATCCTTATCTCATATCCAATTGGTTTTCTTTGAGTTAGGTCATTGATTTCAAAAGACGATTGTACCCTAAAAGAAAGTTTGAGATAAGGGTAACCAAGATCGGATATTCTTCCGTTCTTTGGATTGTAGATGATGTTAACTCATTAACTCACAAGTTTTTAAAAAATCAATCACATGGAATGCTACATCATATTCATGCCTTGGGTTAAAAAAAAAAAAGTTCTTTTGATTTGCTTTCTTCGTTCCCTCCTCCTTTTTGAGATACCAAAAGGGGGAGTAGTTTAGGATGTTTGCTTAAACATTCGATTCCATATTTTACACCGCTATTTTTAAAATAATTATTGTAGTGTTTTGCCATCATCAAAAAGGGGGAGATTGTTGCAAATTCATTTTTATGGATAATGTTTGATGATTGGAAAACACTCTTGCTTTTCTTCAACTGCCTGTTACTACTGACATTTCCGGAATCAAAGATCAGACAGAAATCGGAACCAGCTCAAGATTGGGAAGATTAAGGTTGAGTCATTCTGTAATTTTTTTTTTCTTTTGAGTCAATTGTAATTGCTTGAAGTGACTGATGTTAAGTAACCCTACACACAAACACTTGAGAGATTTAGAACAAGTGTTTACTCACATTGGCCCGGATGATATTTATATCGTCCTGGACGATCGGGTTCAAAATAGAAGATCTAATCAGGATCTCTTAGTTAAGGCAGCTGTAATTAACTGATCAGCCTGGACGATACCTATATCGGCCAGGACGATATGCTCAATACAGAAAGAATTTGCCGCCATGATCAATTTAGGTTTTTTTTATTTTTGGAAATCGTCCTGGACGATCTCACACAATTATGCCTAAATTGATCCAAGAATCAAGGAAGTAATTAAGGATGATTGATAAGATCACATCGTCCTTGACGATCTATTCAAAAACTCTTAGTTGCTTATGGATGATAAATAACGGCCAGATCAAATTCAAGGCGATGCTCTGGATGATTTTCCTCTGATTTGAACTGATCGGCTAGGACGATCGTGATATCGTCTGAGATGATCAAGCAAATTTTCAATCGTTCAGTTTGCATTCAGGGAGATGCTCTGGCCAATCTTATGAGATTTGTACTGATCGACCAGGACGATTTCCATATCGTCCTGGACGATAAAGTCAGCAACTTGAAATTAATGAGCTCCTTTGAAGCTCTTTTATTTAAGAGCTCTTGTTCAACGTTTCTGAACATCCTTGGCTGCTATCTTGACCAGAGAAAACTTAAAGGAGAGAGAGAGAGAGAGCGGGGGAGAGAGAGAGAGGATCTTATGAGGGGGAGCTTATGAGGGAATTCACAAGGGTTGCTCCAAGCATTGATCCACTTCTTCTTCCCTAGAGTCTCTTATCCTTGGAAGGGTTGAGAGAGGTAAGTTTCAGCAAGTGATTGTGGTTCTCTTCCTGCTTCAAGAGGAAGCAAAAGGAGTTGAGTTCTCTGGCTTGCCGGGTGTGGCAAAAAGGCGGTGTTTTGGTGAGGGCTTCTCCGCCTAGCTGTGGGGGTTAAAGGAGAGTCGTGATTGTAGTGCAATACTCGGAGGGCGCCTCCGGGGAGTGGACGTAGGTCGAGTTTGAAATTATTATATGGACAAGAGGGGGGGGTGAATTGTAAAAACTTTTTGACAATAGTTAAAACCTAAGCAGGAGTTCTAATATTTTTTTGATGTTTAAAAATTTTAACATGAAAATTTAAACAACTTTTCTTTCACAAATTTTCCCAAGCAAATATTGCAAAATAAAATGCACGCAGTAATAAAAGACAATAAGGAAAAAGCACACCAAGATTTTTATAGTGGTTCGGTCAAACCATGACCTACGTCCACTCCCCGGAGTCCTCTACTCCGGGTATTTCACTACAAGCAATAGCTCTCCTTTTTCCCCCCTTGGCAAGGCGGAGAAGCCCTTATAATACTCTCTTTCACCAACCCGGCGTGGCGGAGTGCCAAACTCTATTTTCACCCTCCTGGCGACGGCATAGAACCTTCTCATTTTTCTCCCTCCTGGAGAAGGCAGAGTACCTCGAGGTCACAGATGTAGAAGAGCCTTTCCCCTTGGAGATCCTCCCACAAATTCTTCTAGGGTCACAGGAGGAACAAGATGCACTAAGTTCGGAGCAACCGTGTGATCTCCCTCACACCTTCTTCTCCCTCACAACGCTCACCTTCTCCTCCTCTCTCAAAACCCTAAAGAACTTTTTAAGAGCTCTCTCCCTTGGAATCCCTCTCTAACCACATTCTCGTCTTTCTGATTCACACCCTCAAAATATGACAAGTTTTACACATAAAAGTGGGCTCCAAAATCCCTGAGATTTCAAAAGTAGCCATTACTATCATACAGTATAATTTATAATCATACAGTACGTTATGTATAAACAGACTTCATCCTGGTATGAAGTGGTACGAACAGTTCAAAACCATTCGTATAGTACGATATTAAATCGTACGGTATGATCCACAATAATTCTGTTCATACAGGATGATAGTCGGGACGATCAAACATCGTCTCTATTCATCATGTGATACAATGGACATTCTACAGTACAATGAGACAAAAACCAAGAGATCATCCAGGACGATATCCGGGACGATTATAATTCATCTCTGTTCATCGTATTGTATGAATGGGCTTGTACAATACGATGTTCAAATTACAATTAAGCTTGGTTTTCTTGCACTAATCACGGGTTAAATTAAGTAAGTATTTAAAATAATTCGTACAGTATGAAGGTTTTCGTACAGTACAAGCGGCATAAAATAACTTAATTAAGTTAAAACGATGGCTAGGGTTTTGGATTTAAACATATCATACGGTACAATATTTTTCGTACAGTACGATCTATTCACATAATCGTCCTACAAAGCTCTGATCGTACGGTACGAATTAACATCGTACAGTAAGATCTACATAGAAAGAAATACTCTACATTTTAGATTTAAAAATGAACTCTCCCCCTGTGTGTGTGCATGGTTACTCAGACCTTTATGCATTTTGTGGCCAAACTCAAGAAAAATAAAAATAAAATAAACAACAAAATATATTGCAGACTCAGACTCCTAATCTACCCATTCTTGAGTCTTCCTGTCGTCCTGAGTAGCTTTCGATCTTCCTGAAATGTTAGTACTCACGGACAATAGCAAACAAAATAATATTCAATGAAAAGATAATTCAAACGACATTATTTGTCATCATCAAAATCACAAACTCGGGGTCATGGGTTGCAACAGAGTTGACCGAACCACTCTAAACCCTTGTGTTCTTATTTTTACTGCTTCCACATTTATTTTCTTCCGCACTTGTTTTGTGGTGATTTGGTTTGTGATAATTATTCTTTTTGCTTAAAGAAATTTTTAAATACCAATTCACCCCCCTCTTGGTTAGCCTCGGGACTAGTTCATAGGGCTTAACACACCTAACAAACTTTCACCGAACGATGTGAACAAAATAAAAAAACTCTAATTTAGATAGAAAAAATTACTCAAGTGTGTGTGTGCAGGGTTACTTAGCATCAGGCACCACAAAGATTGTAAATAGACCCAAGAAAGAAAAAGATTTACAAACTGACTCATACCTAGTCTACCCAATCTTGAGCTGGTTTAAATTGTAGTCTTGATCCTGTGGACTTGAAATGTAAGTTGGCAAGCTAATTGTAGTAAAACAGAAGTGTTTGCAATCATAAAAATTCTATTTCTAAAAATCATATACGCAGCAATCTCCCCCTTTTTTATGATGGAAAACACATAAGAAAATCTAAGCAATGAAGAAAAGACACATCAACTAAATAACTGAATCAAAGTACAAAGCAAATAATACAGTAGACTACATACTACTCCCCCTTTGACATCATAAAAAAGATGAAATTAAAATAGAAACCAAGCAGAAACTAAATGACAAATAAAAAGAAACAAACTACAATGAAATAAAAAAGAACACATAAATACACTAGTAAAATGATGGCCCCTGATCCTCTGAAGGAGGAGGTGGTGGTGGTGGCTGCTGAAAGTAACTAGACAGCAAGGCGAACTATGCTCCAAACCAGGCTATGTCCTGGTCATACTGCTACTGCTGGTGTGTAACATAGGCATCAAAATGGGCTAATTCCTCTGCGCGGTGCTGCTCGTAATGGACTATGTCCTCAGCATGTTGCTGCTCCTGTGCAGCAATAAAGTGTCAAAATGGGCCTTCTACTGGTCAAAATGCTCCACCAACTAGTCTAGCTGAGAGTGTTGGCGAAGCGAAACAGGTGCAGGAATAGGTGCAGGAGCCTCCTCCTCCTCTGTTGACTCAGCTTCCTCGTGCCCCCAGTGGAGAAGAGTACTATGAAGAACATGAAAGGAATTGTTGGAATAGAAGGCTGGCTGGAAATTGGGAGGAGCAGGATATTGGAGGTTGTATTTGGTTTCTTAGACATAAGAAATGATATATCCTAAGGCTAGATTTGTCTTCCTCCTATGTTTTGGGTCACGAATAGTGGTTAAATACTCAATGTAACAAAAGATCAGATCAGTAGAATTAAATTCATAATGGGATAAAATATAAAAGGTGGTGAGCGAAAGAAGAGGAGTAATATAGACAGGATCACCAGCCTTTGGAATTATTGAAGTGTGAAGGACATATTGGACGGTACTAGCATATTTGAGCGACGTGCTAGTCTTGCCCATGTAAAAGTGAGCATTTGAGTTGCGAAGAAAATGGTTAGCCGTAGCCCAATCAAAATTAGGGTCAGAACACAGGGTGTGAAGTTTATCCCCTATGGTGGAAAGCTGCAAAATCTCCTCATAATCTTGATATATGATCTCGACAGGTCGTCAATTCATATATGAGGAAATAGAGGTAAAAGCAGAATTCATAAAGAGACTTGCAAAATACTCAAAGAACAACTAAGAATTAAACGGTACAACAAGAGTCATAAGAAAGCATATGGAGGTGTGGGAAAATAAATCTAGTACCATATAAGACAGGTTGTTTGGATTGATGGACCTGGAGACTATGATTCTAGCCACCTTATAACATTGGTAGGCGGCTTGATCATATGCTTGTAGGAATCGAGGGTCCAAAGTGGCCCTCGAGGAACTGCCCGACACCTGACGAGAGCGTTTGCCATCTTCCATGATCACTAAAAGACAAAAAAATAAGAAGTATGAATCTAGAAGAGGGAAATTGTGTGAGAAAATAGGCTGCAAGTGCTCTGAATTTATAGAATCAGCTGAATCGTCCAGGATGATCGCAGGATCATCCAGGACGATCTGGTGTAATAATTTTGGTTGGACGATTAGTCAAAAAGGTGGTCATATTATCTAGATGATTAGATATCATTCGGGATGATTAGACACAGGCGATCATCACGAGGCGATAATCCGGACGACCGTTAAAAAAGTAGATCTTCCAGGATGATGAGGTGGATCCTCCAAGATGATGAACATTAATGGATCGTATCGGCTGAATTTAAAACATTTAAAATTACTATCGCGTGTATCGTCTAGGATGAACAAGTGGATCGTCCAGGACGATTCTCCAATAATGGATCTTACCGGCCGAATTTAAGGCTTATTAAACGTATGTCCACGTGTATCATCCAAGACGAATAGGTGGATCATACAAGATGATGACCAATAGTTAAGCAAACAGTGAAAGCATCATCTAGGATGAAAGTGTATCGTCTAGGATGAAAGTGTATCATCCAGGATGATCGAAGATGATTGAAGCAGAAGATGATCAGATAGTCCAGGACAATAATGTATCGGCCAAGATGATAAAGAGTAGAAAGGTAAGAATAACCAGCAGATGTTTTTTTTTAAAAGTGAATTGAACTGATCGTCCAGGATGATATGAATATCATCCAGGATGATGTGCACAAAAGTTTAAATCAGAGGATGGATAGAGATGATCAAACAAGGCCAAAAAGAATCAAAATCAAGTGAAAATGATAAAAATAAGATATAAAAAATGACATAAAAATGAACAAAAACAAGAATTGTTTTTTATCAAGGCATGAATGTGACCTTGTCTCCATGTGATTGATTTTATAATTTTGTAAAGATCAACGAGTTAACATTGTAAAAATCTAAAAAATAGTTAGGGCAACCGATCCTACTAAACCTAACTCGGTCTTCTTCAGGGTAAACCATCTTCTGAAAATAAAAATCTAAATCAGAACAGCCAATTGGTTTAGAAAAGGAGATCCGTTCAAAAACTTATTTCCAAAAAAATATTTTATAGAAGAATATATCAAAGTAATTAGTTACAATTAGAAATTTGAAATCAAGTCTTTTGAAAAATATCAAGTGACACATGATGTCTTCTACGATTAAAAAAATTTTAAAAGAGAAGAAGCATGCTTTTGGTGGGCTCATTTTATGCATCTTGTCAATTTGATTGGCGCTTTGCACATCTTTTATTTTTGATATACTTTGTGTATATATATTTTTTTCAATTTGGCGTCATTGCGCATCTTTATTTTTGGCATCATTGGCCACTTTTTTCATTAACTTTTATGCAATCTAGAACCCTTTCAAAAATTCTTAAATATTCTTAGTTGTGATTATATCTTCTAGATATTAGAGAAGAAAAACTCACCCTCTAATATAGGGAAGAATGAACCACAAAGCAAAATAAAAAGTCATATGATAATTTCAATGACAGGATTACAAAAATGTGAAAGTAAAATAAAGACTTTGATCATTATATTTATAAAATAGATTTCTGCAGCAAGATTAAAAAGATCTCAATTTAAAAAATCATTTGTTAATTTGAAATAATTTTTTATTTAGAGAAGAAGATTACACCACTAAAAGAGGTTAGAGAAAGAGACTCAATTAACGGTGATGATTTTTTTAGCGATGATTTTTTTTATGAATCCCGCTCTGATATCACTTGAAAGTTCGTTAGGGATGTTAAGCCCTTATGAATTAGTCTTAAGGCTAATCAAGAGAGGGGATGAATTGGTATTTTAAAAACTTTTCAAGCAAATCATGAATCTTACATCAAAACACAATTCACCACTATAAAATTAGAGTGCAGAAATTAAATGCGTAAATAAAAAACAAAGAAAGAACACACCAGATTTGTAGTGGTACGGTCAAACCTTGACCTACGTTCACTCCTCAGAGGCACCCTCCGAGTATTGCACTAACTTGTGTCTTTCCTTTAGCCCCCACAACTAGGCGGAGAAGCCCTTACAAAATACTCTTTTTCACCAACCCCGGTGCGGCAGAGAACTGACTTCTTTTTCTTCCTCCTGAAGCAGGTAGAGAACCTAGACCAATTGATGAAGTAGACCTCCCTAGAACCCCCAAGGAAAAGGGACGGCGATCAAAGAAGATGACTTGGAACCTTGCTTGGAGAAACCCTTGTAAACCCTCTCACAAACTCCCCCTCACAAGTTCCTCCCTCTCTCTCCCTATCTCTCCCTCTCCTCTTGGATCTCTCAGGTCAAGATAGGAACAAAGATGGTTGGACTTGAGAAAACATGAGTCCTTTAAATAGATTTTCAAGAACTAACTTTACCATCAAGGATGATATTCTTATCATCCTGTATGATCAGTACAAATTAAGCTCTATCAGCCTGGACGACTTAGGACAATTAGGAGATTTTTGTTCATATCATCCAGGAAGATATTTTATCATCCTGTACGATTGGTTCAAATTGAGGAATATCATCCAGACCATTGCTCTGAATGGGAGTCTGGAAGAAAACAAAATGACTTGATCATCCTGGCCGATTAGTTCAAAATCTTCCCAAATCATCCAAAATATCGCTCTGAACAGGCATTGGTCGTCCAAGAGAAATCAACGTTTTTGAAAAGATAGTCCTAGTTGATCCTGCGATCATCCAGGATGATAGGATCGTATCAATCAACCTTAATTACTTTCCTTAATCTCCAGATCAATTTAGACATAATTGTGCTGCATCATCCAGGTTGATGTCCTGGACGATAATTAAAAAATAAAGCTTCCTAAATTGATCTTGCGGCTGATTCTTTCTAAATTGAGCCTATCGTCCAAGATGATACAAACATCATCCAGGACGATATGTTTAATGATGGCTGCCTTAACCAGGATGCCCTAATTAGGGTTTCTATTTTTGACCGATTGTCCAGGATGATTTTTGGATCGTCTCGGATGATGTGAGCAAAATAAAAAAAATCTCTAATTTAGATAGAAAAAATAACTCAAGTGTGTGTGTGCAGGGTTAGTTAGCATCAGGCATCACAAAGATTACAAATAGACTCAAGAAAGAAAAAGGTTTAAAAACTGACACAGACCTAGTCTACACAATCTTGAGCTGGTTCAAATTGTAGTCTTGATCCTATGGACCTAAAATATTAGTTGGCAAGCTAGTCATAGTAAATAGAAATGTTTGTAATCATCAAAATTCTATTTCTGAAAATTAGATATGCAACACATATCACCCTTGATTTTATACTCAATGCAGTCTCATCATTGGTACTTGATGCATTAGTGTAGGGTAGAAGGAACCATCTTATACTCATGGATCCAGGGCCTACCTAGAAGCACATTAAAAGACATCACATAATTTATTATATAAACTTTTGCTTTACTTTTGAACACTCTTATTACTAGAAAAAAGGTGATTGAACCTAAAGCCTTCTCGCCCTTTTCGTTGAACCCATGAAGCACCAACATATAATTGGAGAGTTTGCTAGTATCGACTCTAAATATGTGAGAGTTTTTATATTCATCACATTGACTGAAGCACCAAGATCATTGAAGACTCTGCATAATTTGAAATTTCCCATATTTAATATGTTGCAAAGTGGGTGAATATTATCGGTAGTACTTTAAAGTAAATGTTTATTCAAGATGGTTACTCCCATATTTTCTTTGAAGTATAAAGCTTCTTCTTGAAAAGTTGAAGTTAATTGAGCTAAGGAAATCTTAGGGTTGATAGTTCTTTAATTAAGGATTCCCTCATCTCCTTTGAGAGGATGAGGGCATTGTGGATGCTTATCTTTATAGGTAACTTCCTAAGAAGAGCTAAGAAATTATATTTAACCTTGGAAAGATTATGACTAGGATCTGGTGGATTTAATAGAGGATTTGATTGTTGAGTGGGGATTTGAATCGGATCACTAGAAATAACTTATTTTCCTTTTTCATGGGGAGGAAACATAAAGGGTAGGACCTTACGGCCTAGTAGTTACACCTCCATGATCCTATCAAAAGGGAAAACAATAGTGGGGTCTATGCATTCCCTAGGCGATTGACTATCATTTTCTGAGTGAGAGTCTTAATCTAAAAATTCAATCATGATAGGACTCCCTTGAAAGTTAACTTTTAGGGTGTCACCATCTGATAGGACTTCAGATTTGTCTCGCCCTTGAGGAGTCAAGTTTTGACAGATGAGTTTTTGAACATCTTGAATGATCTCAGCTAAGTTTGGATTTTATTCAACATAAGTTTTACTTGAAAATTCAATCTCAATAGTACTCAACAAAATTTTCACAGAAGGATCATTTTTTATTGATTTGTGACCCTTTGCCTTTGATGGGGAAAAGTAAAAGTCAAATAACATTAATGGGGAAAGTGGTTTTAAGCCAACATCCACCACTTGTACATATATATCAACAACACATTTTAACTCTACAAAAATGTCTCAATTTTTATTTTTATTGATTGTGTAGTTTCCATGACTACTAGAGAGGAAACTATCCCAATATCCTCCTACAAAGCCTCTAGGCAATCCTCCTAGAATGGGCCCCGATCTCTCATCGATAGCTATTGAGAAAGATAAAATAATTTTTATTCAACTTTTTAAATACCCGAGATAGAGCCATGTCCTAAACATCTTCAATGGATAGAGAAATATTAGAATTTTTACCTGAGATATATTTGACATCCCCCTAATTTTTATTGACTTGATACTCCTTTAGAATTATTATCTTTCCATGATAGAAGTTCTTTTTGAGTCAGTCTTTAAAGATTTTCCAATCTTTGACTGTTTGGCCTAACATGCAGTGATATGAGGAAATATTGGGTTCATCCCTTTTATTTTCCTCTTCTAGCTTCTTAGCCTCTAGTAATAAAAAATTTGGTTTCTTTTGAAGGCTCTTAAAATATTTTCTTACTGATTCCTTTTAAATGGATACGGAGAAGCCAATCTATCTTTTAATAAAAGCAGGTAAGGCTCCATATTAGGTTGAGAGATTACCTAGAAGGGTTGTGGTTTTTAGATTTACTAGGGTGGAGGACCAGTAGATTTAATACAAGCCAGTTTCCTTCCCTTATCAACTAATGAAACTATTACTATCCTTTTCCTAAAAGACTTCTACAATTTGCTGACTTTCTTTTCCTTTGATGAACCCTTTAGGACTAGCATTCTAAAAGCCTCTCCCTATAAATTTCTAGCTTTGTTGAGAAGCTTTTCAAAGTTTTTGATTTTAAAACCCTTTAGCAAAAAAGTAATAGGCCTGTGAATATTCTTTAGAAGAATTTCCACTACATGTTGCTCCTACAATTGGGGTTCACATTTCATTAGGAGATTTCACCATCTCAAGATGTATTCGACCAAAGACTCTCTTTGATTTTTGTTTTTAATGATGTGATCTCTCTTGGTTATTCTCTACTGAGCTCCTAAGAATCTCATTAAGAATAAACACTTGAGCTCTATGAAAGTTTTCATTGAATCATTAAGCATAATTATAAACCACTTAAAAGTAATATCAGTCAGACTACTCATAAACTAGCGAAAGAGTAGAGCATCCGAACCTCCTACATTGCAACACCTCACTCATAAGTGGACCACATACTATCTTCGATTTTATAAACCACTAAAAACTTTAAAAGAAGGTGACATGAAGCCTTTTGGATAAGGAACTAAATCATATCCCTTAGGTTAAGGTATACCCTTTGGAATAGATATAGTCCCTTGAGAATGGGAAATGGCCTCCTTTACTTGGGTCTCAGCCATATAACATATATCTCTATTTGTTGGAGAAGCTAGAGAGACAATTTCTAGAATTTGGGCTTAAACATGCTTTCATGCTATGCTCACCCACTTTATGTAATATAGGTTTGTTGTATATTTAGACCTAAGTACTTTAATTTTGATGATAACAAATATTATTATTTCTTGACTACTACTATTCTTACACATTTATTTTATTTTCCCTACTCACTAACCTTTCAGGTCCACAAGTTCACTTGGAACATCAATCAGCTTAAGATCAGAGAGACAAGGATTGAGTCAGTCTGTAATTTCTATTTGAATGCATATTTTACCTTTTCTTTGAGTCAAATGTACTATGATGGATCCTGAAGCTAGGTAACCTTGCACACATACACTCAGGGAGAGAAATTTGGTGATTTAGAGTTTTTTTTATCATATCGTACTTGATAATTTTAAATTGCCCTAGACGATTAGTTAAAAATAGAAACCCTAATTAAGGTATCTTATTAAGATGAGATAATTAACTAATCATAATGGATTATCCAAATCATCAAGGAAGATCAATTATATGTATGAAATTCAATTACTATTCATATTTTTGCCATGTTTTTGAAATTGTAATTTTTGTATAATCATCCTGGATGATTGGCATCATCCTGAATGATGAAAAATTTATTTGATGATTAGGAGAGTAATTATGTTTAAATTATTTAATCAGATCTAATAGGATGATGATCCACTATGATCATTTGGGATGATCTATTATATTTTCGTTGGATGATACCCATTGTTAAGGATGAAAACCATGATTTTCCTCTAATCATCCAGGATGTCCCGAGTGTAATGTGGGATGATTTTTTAATTGCCACCCATATTTTACTAATCGTCTCGATTGATCACATAATTGTATTGGGCAAGGCTGATTGTACAGGCCAATTAGTGTGTTTTGAACTAATCATATAAGATGATATACCGATCATCATGGATGATCAGCTGCGTAAAATTAAAAATTATGGCTATTTTGGAGCTTTTCTATTTAAGCTTAAGTATTTATCCTTTAAAAAATCTTTTGCTGAAGTTCTAACCTAAGGGAGCTTAGAGAAGGAGAATGTGAGTTTGGGTGAGAGAGGGAGAATCTTGTGAGAGGGTGTTTATGAGGGAAATCACAAAGGTTTCTCCATACAAGGATCCGCTCATCTTCTTCAAGCTTCATCCTTAGTTCCTTGGTAGCACTAGGGAGATGATCATCAACATCAGATCAAGTTCTTTTCCTACTCTAGGAGGGAGTAAAAGGATTCCAGGTTCTCTACCTTTACTAGGAGGATGAAAAAGGATTCAAGGTTCTCTTCCTCACCGGGATAATGGATCAAGTTCTTTGCCTTCCTCACCTTGCTGTAGGAACAAAAGGAGAGTCAATTTATGTTTAGTGCAATACTTAGAAGGAGTGGATGTAGGTCAAGTTGATCGAGCCACTATAAATCATATGTTCTTTCTTATTATATTTCCACATTTTATTTTTCGTACTTTAATTTTTTGTGGTTGTTGTATGGTTAAAATCTATGATTTATTTTGTTAATCACTTCTTCATCAAGGGTTGATCTTGTTTGTTTTAAAATATTCAAAAAGGTTTCAAAAAGATTTTTCTTTTTGTTTAAGAAATTTTTAAAACTACCAATTCACCCTCCTCTTCGTAGCCTCAGACTAGTTCATAAGGACTTAATAATCCCAACAAACTTTTAAGTGGTATCAGTTACAAGTTTCATAAAATCAAGTTTTTGAAAATTTTGAATTAAGATCCATGGCTAACTTTGGAAATAGAAATATCACGGAAGAATATTAAATTACAAGACCACCTATTTTTGAAAACACACCTTTTTATTTTTGGAAAACTTGCTTCCCACCTTTTTATAACCAATTGATTAACACATGTGGAGGCTTATTAAGGATGGATATTATGCACCCTTTAAACTTATTGATGGCTTGAAATAAGAACTTTCTTTTACTGAATGGACTTTTGATGATATAAATCTAGCATAATTGAATACTAAATATTTGAATTATTATTTCTATACCTTAAAATTTAAAGATTATATGTGTGTTTACACTTGTTCTACTGGGAAAGAAATTTGGGATAGATTATACATAACTTATGAAGGTACAAATGAAGTTAAACAATCTAGGCTGAATATTTTTTTGCATGATTATGAACTTTTTTATATGAAACCTAGTGAATCGATTTCTAAAATATATACTAGATTTACACAAATTATTACATCCCATCATGCCTTGGGAAGAGAACTCACAAGCCATGAAAAAGTTAACAAAATTTTGAGATGATTACCTTCTTCCTTTGAGGCAAAAATTACTACCATTACTAAATCAAAAGATATGAATGTTTATTTAATTGATAACTTAATTGGATCACTTATTACTTACGATTAAGGAGTGAACCAAAGGCAGCTTGATGAAGGTGAGAAAAAAGGAGAAAACTATATCCATAAAGGCTAATGATTCTAACACTGACTCTTTTCATTATGAAAATAATGATATTTCTTTAATAACTAGGCAATTCAAGAGATTCTTAAAGAAAAAGCAAAATCATCATCATAATTAAAACAAAGGTAAGAGTAATAGAGATTCTAAAGTGTATTGTGATATTAATTGTATTGAATGCAGGAAGATAGGCTATCTGAAGTCTGACTACCAAACTCTAAAAGCTCACCCAAGCAAGGAGAAGGGTGAATAAAAGCCGAAGTTCCGGAAGGACAAAAAATAGATCTAAATGGATTTCTGGGGGGACTCAGCATTAGACTCCTATAAAATTGAAGGTGAAGAGAAGTAACAACCTTAGTGAAATATAACTTAGGTCTGTGTCTAACAAAGTCTTTTTGGGTAAACTTCCTAAGGGGCTTCATGCTTGCATGACATTGTCTCTTATGCCATAGCCAGGATTCAATAATAGTGGTTTTTAAATACAAAGAATTAGAGTATTTAGTGTAATTTAAATTAAGCATATAAACATTGTTAACTCTTTTTCCTTCTAAAACCATTTTGCCATTCAAACTAATTTAGCAATTTATGGATATAAATTTAATATAAAACCCTTTGTCACACAGCTAAATTATGCTTTAAACCATTTACAAGTCAAACATTCTTAATGATGAAATTCTTTGAATTTTTAGTTATACTTGAGCCCACAACTTTCCTAGTGGAGTTATCTCCCTATGTAACCTTAACTCCAAACCTGGCCTCCAGTATGATGAACTGCTTCAAATATATAGTCAATCAAATATTATATTTGGGAACCCATGTGAGTTTAGGTTCCACCTTATGCCTTGATGAATAACTTTCATGCATGCTATGTTGTGGTGTAACTGATTTGGGCCTCTACACTAGATATACCCTATGGTGTATTATGCAAGTCTAGGATACGTTACAAGTCATGCCACAAGAATAACACCTAAACTTATGGAAAATATTTACTAGTCTATACTAGTGATTGTGCCTCTCCTTAGGGGTATATGATGCATGTTGTGATGCGAGGTTATACAATTGTGTCAATATATGTGGTATTTTATTTTATTTAAGTGTATAGATTTTTTGTTTTAGGAATTGATTTGCACTTTCAAGACGTGCAACTTTGTTTAAGTCATGGGGACTAAAAATGTCTGAATCTAATGATCCTAGCCTAAAATCATGTATGAATTCAAATTGATAGTCAAGCTGGCCTATTAACTAGCTGACCACCACTAGTCGTTCGCGGTGCCTACCCGCAGGAGTGACCATTTTCAACATTTGTATAATTGGCAATGGCATAAATAAAATATTTAATGACGTATAGCAACCAAAAACCGGGTTACTTTGATTATTTCATGTTTTTTTTTTTTTTTTTTGTAAAAAGAGGAAAAATAGCTTGATAAGGGTTGAGTATTGTCGATTGTGATGAAAGTCTTATTCTCTTTTTTTTTGTCACTATTGGCACGAATTGAATTAGGTTAGTGGAGATCAAAGATCTATCCTCATATGTAGGCTCAAATCCTCCTCTGTTAAAGGTGATGCTATTAACTAAAGGTGAATGTGTCATGACTAGTATCAAAAGAAGGAGTGTTTAGTTATCTTAAAGGAGACAAATTTTAAAGAGCCTAAAGGATCCATCACGTATAATCTCAATTTCCTTCTCTCCTTCTCCTCCTTGTCTTATACTATAATAAATTTCTTCCTCCAAAGACCTTAATATCATGATTATGATATGAAATTTTAAGGAGGACTTAAGACCTTGTTGAACTATTTCTAGGTGCACCAAGAGGGGGGGGGGAAAAGACTACAAAAATAACCTCCTTTTGTTTTATGCAATATAATAATTAAAAAAACAAATTGGGGGGGGGGGGGGGGGAATTGGTAATTTAAAAAAGACTACAAAAATAACCTCTTTTTGTTTTATGCAATATAATAATTAAAAAAACAAATTCTAGATTAACACAAGAAAAATTATGGTTTTAGTGAGAGAAGTTCTGGTTTTTTAGTGAGAGAAAGCAATTTATTTTTAAATTTATATTGGCTTGTTTTCAGTGAATATTCAGATGGCAGCGAATGCTCGTCGGACACTAGTTGCTGGTGGTCCTGGTGAGCTTAAATGTCCATCTGCTGGTGGCGTGATGGTTCCTACTATATCTCTTCTATCTTTTAGTGATGGCGCTTTAGGTGGTTGCTTTAACAATTCTATTGCAGATTCAAGGTTGAAGATGAAGAATGGAAGATCATTAGTAATTAATGAGGGTGGTTTTTTGTCTTCCATACAATCCATCCTAGATATTAGAAAAGGAAAGGAGATTATGATTGATAACAATTTCAAGATCCAAAAGCTTATCCCTAACATTTTGATGGAGAATTTGGGTTTGATTAGTCAAGCTTCGTCTTCCTCTGGTTTGAAGGCAGGAGTAATTAATTTAGTGGTTATGGGAGAGAATGATATTGGTGTTAAGATGGAGACTTTGATTGTTAAAAGCAGAAGTGGGGATTTGGTTGCTGGTTCCATAGAAGGTAATATTTGTGGAGATTCTACTTCCTCAAAGGCTAAGCTAGAGTCTGGAGGGTTGGATTCGAAGAATGCTGCGGTGGAGTTGATCTCTATTAGGAATTATGAAGATAGAGAGTTGGATTCAGGAAAACTTAAAGATGAGTCTGTTATGATGCCTAAGGAGCCTAGTGGAAATGGATTTCATAATATGTGGAGGAAAAAAAAAGATAATATTCATGTTATTGATTTGGATTATAATTTGTCTTTATCCGATGATGGATCTACGATGAAACTGAATGTGGAGAATGTAATAATGCGTTAGTCATAAAAAATTTTGGAGATAATGTGCATCTTCATCTGGTTAGTTTTGAATTGAGAATGTTGCAAATCTGTTGTTCATGGAATATGATTTTTATGTTAGCAAACACTCTTGTTTCTCTACGTCTGGATTTTCTACTGACATTTTAGGGCCACAAGATTGGACGAAAATCGGAACCAGCTCAACATTGGGTAGACTAGGTCTGAGTCAGTCAGTAATTTTCTTTTTCCCTTTCTTGAGTCAACTGTAACCATTGAAGTGTTATGATGCTAAGTAACCCTACACACACACACTTGAGTGATTTTTCTATCTGATTTAAAATTTCTGTTTTTACTTACATCATCCCAGATGATATTTATATCATCCTGGACGATCGGGTTCAAAACTTAAATCCTAATCAGAGCATCTTGTTTAGGCAGCCGTCATTAGTCGATCGGCCTGGATGATACATATATCGGCCATGACGATAGACTTAAAACAAAAAGAATCAGCCTCCATGATCTATTTAGGCATTCTTTATTTTTGAAAATCAGCCAGGACGATCGTGTATCAACCTGGACGATTTAATACAATTATGCCTAAATTAATCAGGAAATTAAGGAAAGCAATTAAGATGATTGATACGATCACATCATCCTAGATGATCGCAAGATCGTCCGGGATGATCCGTTCAAAAACCTTAAGTTGCTCCTAGACAATCAATATAGGACAGCTCATATTCTGGGCGATGGTCTGGACGATCAGGATCGGCTAGCTCAAATTCTAGGCCATGCTCTGGACGATTTTCCTCTGATTTAAACTAATCGTCTAGGATGATTATGAGATCGGCCCAGATAATCAAGCTATTTTTGAATCGTTCAGAACTCTTTTAAGAGCAGTTATCTGGCTGATAGTCTGTGATTTGAACTAATTATACAGGATGATTTATGATCATCCTGTACGATAAGAACAACTTTCTTCTGTTCGTCCCAGATCATCCCGGCTTATTAGGCTCAAATTGCACTGATCGTACAGAACGATATTACTATCGTTCTGGACGATAATCTCGGCAACTTGTAATTAATGAGCTATTTTGAAGCTCTTCTATTTAATAGCTATTGTTCAACATTTTGAATAATCTTTTGCTGCTGTCTTGACCTGAGAAAGCCTAGAGGAGAGAGAGAGAGAGAGAGAGAGAGAGAGAGAGAGAGAGAGAGAGAG
>NW_021318505.1:200219-222015 GCF_001605985.2 Dendrobium catenatum | reverse complement strand
CCAGTTTATAAGGGCCTAAAATCCCTAACGAACTTTCAAGTGGTATCAGAGCGGGATTCTTAAAAATTACGTTTGAAAAATTCTTGAATTTTGATCCATAGATAATTTTGGGAATCATAACACAATTGAAGGATATTCTATTACTCGACCAGCTTTATTTGACAACCTACCTTTTGATTTTTGGAAAACTTGTGTTTCTACTTTTTTACAATCAACTAATTATTGCATGTGGATGCCAATTAAAGAAGGAGATTCTCCACCTTCTCGTGAACTTAATGGAATTAAAATTAAAGTGCCTTTTGCTGAATGGAATTTTGATGAAAGAGATTTAGCTCAACTTAATACGAAGTGTTTAAACTATTTTTTCTATGCTTTAAAGTCTGAAGATTACGCGCGTGTTTCTACTTGCTCTACTGGTAAAGAGATTTGGGATAGGTTGTGCATTACTTATGAAGGAACCAATGAAGTTAAGTAATCTCGTTTGAATATTCTCTTGCATGATTATGAACTTTTTTGTATGAAAACTTCTGAATCAATTTTTGATATATATACAAGGTTTACTCAGATTGTAACTTCTTTGCATGCCTTAGGAAGAGAACTTTCAAATTATGAAAAAGTGAACAAAATTTTTAGATGTATTCCTTCCTCTTTTGATTCTAAAATCACTGCAATCACATAATCTAAAGATTTGAATACCTATTCGATTGACAACTTACTTGGCTCACTCATTGCTTACGAGCAAGGAGTGAATCAAAGAAATTTGGATGCAGGTGAGAAAATAAAGGAGAAAATTGTGGCATTGAAGGCCAATGACACATACTTCGACTCTTTTAGGTCTGAAAGAGAAGAATTTGCCTTAATCACAAAGAAATTCAAAAGCTTTCTAAAGAAGAAACAAAAGTATCATCAAAAGTGGAACAAAAATAAGGGAAACAAAAATTTTAAGAGTACTAATGACATGGTTTGTTTTGAATGCAGAAAATATGGACATGTGAAAGTTGATTGCCCTATACTCAAGTCTCACTCAAGCAAATAAAAGGGTGAGGAGAAACCCAAGTTTAGGAAGGATAAAAAGAAATTTCAAAAGGCGTTCTGGGCGGACTCTGCATCCGATTCATTTGAGACTGAACCTGAATATGAGACAACTAACTTATGCTTAATGGATGACGATCATCTTGATTAAGAAGAGGTATGTGAACTATCCTACCACCAACTCCTTGAAGTTTTTGAAAAAATTCATGCATCATATAGAAAACTTAAGAAAACTCATGCTCCTTTGAAATTGGAGCTTTTAAATTTACAAAAAGAGCACGAAAATTTGATTAAAGATCATTCTTCAATTGATTCAAATCATATGACTCTACTTGATGAATTTGATAATTAAATTAAAAAACATTCTGAATTAATTGAAGAGCATGATTCATTGAAAGTTTCACACACTTCACTTGAATCTGATTTTAAGAAAACTAAAGAGATAGAGCATAATTTGAGAATTGATAATGATGCTTTAAAAGATACTAACTTGAGGATTAAAAATGAATTGGATACACTTAAGAAAAATTTGATGACACCTACACTTGATCAAAAGACAAAACCTAGGAAGAGGCATTACTACCCAAACCATTTAAGAAATCCTTTTTCTGGAGTTAGATGCTTTTCATGTGGTATGCTAGGACACATCTCACACACTTGTACTATTCACCATAATACACATTGGGCGTGGAGACCCAAATTGCATGATTCACAGCATAGCACACATGAATTGCATTCTACTTTTCATAAGAAGGGACCCAAACCTGCTTGGGATCCTAAATCTGACATTTGATGATCTTGTAGGTGAGCTCTCACAAAAGGCCTCGTGAGAGTATGTGGTACCTAGACAACGGATGCTCTTGACATATGACTGGTGATGCCATTCAATTTGTTTTGCTCGAGACCACGATAGGAGGCTAGGTTACTCTTGGAGATAACACCACCAGGAAGGTATAATTGGTAATTCCAAGAACCTTATGATTGAAAATATTTTGCTTGTAGATGGATTAAAACATAACTTGCTCAGCATCTGTCAACTTTGAGACAAGGGCTTCATCATACAATTCTTTGCAAATTCATGCATTATAAGTTTAAATAACAACACTATTTTATAGGGAAAGAGGATCAAGAACGTGTACATGCTTGATTTAAATAATATTGAATGTGCTGCATTTTTTTTTCTTAAAAATTGTTGTTGATGATTCATGGTTGTGGCACAGAAGATTATGTCATGCTAGTATGAAAATCCTTAAGAAAGTGACCCAAAAAGACCTAGTTAGAAGTGTCCCCAAATAGAAATTTTCTAAAGATCACCTTTGTGATGCCTGCCAATTAGGAAAGCAAGTCCACTCCTCTTTTCACCCCATTGGTGAGTCTAATCCTAAAAAGCCTGTAGTTGAGGATGATGATGATGTTGAAGAGATTACCACTAGAGTAAAAAAATTGGAGTAGAAAATGTAGATCTAGAGGAAAGGATTGGAACTTCACAGACCTTGCCTAGAGATTGGAGATATTCTATAAGTCACCCCAAAGATTTGATCTTAGGAGACCCTTCTAATGAAGTTAGGACTAGACATGGACTTAGGAAGGAAGTGAACCACTGTGCCTTTATCTCAATGACTGAACCCACCAACATAAACCAAGCCCTTTCTGATGAGTTTTGGATTTTATCCATGCAGGAAGAATTGAACCAATTTGTTAGGAATGATGTTTGGGAGGTTATGGAAAGACCAAAAGGACAAAGTGTAGTTGGAACCAAATGGTTCTTTAAGAACAAAGTAAATGATTCTGGAGTGGTGGTAAGGAATAAAGCAAGATTAGTGGCTAAGGGGTATAACCAAATTGAAGGGATAGATTTTGAAGAGACTTTTGCCCCTATAGCTAGATTGGAAGCCATTAGAGTGCTATCAGCCTTTGCTTGTTATAATGTATTTAAGCTTTTTAAAATGGATGTTAAGAGTGCCTTTTTAAATGTGGAAATAAAAGACGATATGTTTGTAGAACAACCCCCTGGTTTTGAGAGTTCCCAATTTTCAAATCATATTTTTAAATTAAAGAAGGCCTTATATGGTTTAAAGTAGGCACCCAGAGGTTGATATAAGAGGCTTAGCACATTCTTACTATAAAGGGAGTTTGTTAAGGGGAGCGTAGACACTACCCTTTTTCTTAGGAAAGTTGGAGATGATTTGCTCATTATTCAGATTTATGTGGATGACATACTGTTTGGATCTTCTGATAAGAAACTTTGTGATGAATTTTCTAAAACAATGAGTAGAGAATTTGAGATGAGTATGATGGGAGAGTTGTCCTACTTTTTAGGATTTAGCATAAAACTATTAGATGATGGAAACTTTCTAAATCAATCAAAATACAAAAAGAATATTTTGAAGAAGTATGAGAGGGATAAAGCCAAGCCAATTAATACTCCCATGACTTCTAATTTTCCATAGGATAAGGACCCAAGTGGTAAGTCTGTTGATCAGAAGAAGTACAGAGGCATGATTGAATCTTTACTTTACTTGACTACTAGCCGACCTGATATAATGTTTAGTGTTTGTCTTTGTGCTAGATTTCAAGCTGACCCTAAGGAATCCCACTTGATTGTAGTTAAGAGAATTCTTAGATACCTTTTAGGGACCCAAAGTTTAAGAATTTGGTACCCTAGACATAACACTTCTTTTGAGATTATTGGATTTTATGATTCTGATTTTATAGGATGTAAGGTGGATATAAAAAGCACTTCTGGAACTTGCCAATTTATAGGACAATATTTGGTCACATGGTCTAGTAGAAAGCAAAACTCTGTTGCACTTTCCACTGTTGAAGCTGAGTACATTGCTTTAGGAAGTTGTGTGACCAAATCCTTTGATTAAAACAGTAGGTATTGGATTTAGGATTACATATATGCACCATCTCAATTTTTTGTGACAACACTAGTGTCATCTGCATCTCTAAGAATCCTATCGAACATTCAAGGATTAAGCACATTGACATTAGACATCACTTTATTAGATACCATGTGACAAAGGGGGACATTGAGTTACACCATGTGAAAAATGAGAATCAACTGGCTGACATCTTTACTAAACCACTAGCCTTTGACACTTTTAGCTCTTTAAGGACCAGATTGGGTGTGATTGACATAAATGCATGAACTTGTTTTTTATTTGCTTTTCTTTTTCTTTCTTCTTCTTTGCTTTTCTTTTTCTTTCTTCTTCTTTGCTTTTCTTTTTCTTTCTTCTTCTCTTCTTCATTTATTGCTTTATATTTTTTGTTTGTTGTTTTGTTTTTTTTATGCCTTTTTAATCATCGCTGAAATGATATCGTATACCTTGTTCTTTCTTTTAAAAATTTGTAGTCAATGTTTTACATCTCTTAATCCATTAAAGGGTAAAAATATATCGTTGATTGTGTATCTTTCTCTAACATATTTTAGTGGCACAGTTTTCTTTTCTAATCAATATTCTATCTCAAATTAAAAAATGGTGTATGCAATTAAGATCTTTTCTAACCTTGCTACAACAAATCTATCTTGTATGTATGATGATCAAAAGTCTTTTGTCACATCAAGAATTCCTCGTTACTCTTGTCATTGCATTTATTCATATGATTATTAATTTTGTTTTGTGGATTATTCTTCTCTATATTAGAGAGTGAGTTATTCTTCTCTAATATCTAGAAGATATACTCTTAAATAAGATTATTTAAGAGTTTTTTGAAAGATAATGTAGCTTGTAAAAAAAAAAGTGGCCAATGATGCCAAAATCAAAAGATGCGCAATGACGCCAAATTGAAAATAAATATATACACAAAGTGTATCAAAAAGAAGAGCAACGTGCCATTCAAATTGACAAGAGGCATAAAATGAGCCCACCAAAAGCAAGCTCTCCTCTCCTTTCAAAAACTTTTAAAACTTGAAAGAATTCATATATCACTTGATAAAATCAAAGGCTTGATTTTGACTTTTTGCGATTGTGACATAAATATTTTGATACATTATTCTATAATATATTTTTTTTGAAATCAAGTGGTGAATGGATTCTCTTTCATATCCAATTGAATTTTTTGAGTTAGGTCATTAATTTCAAAAGACTATTTTACCCTGAAAGAAGTCCGAGCTTAGGGTTAACATGATCGGATATTCTACCATTTTTTGGATTTTTAATGTTGTTAAATCATTAACTTACAAATCTTTAGAATCAATCACATGGAAGACTACATCATGTTCATGCTTTGTTTAAAAAATAAATAAATAAATTTTAGGGTTGTTTACTTTGTTTTTTAGTTTCCTCCTTTTTGAGATGTCAAAAGGAGGAGTAGTATGTTGGAGTTTGCACTGTTTTATTTTTTATTATTTTATTCTGAAAATTTTGATCTACTATTTTTTATTGTCGAAGTGTTTTCCATCATTAAAAAGGGAGAGATTGTTACAAATTTGTTGTTCATGGATTATGATTTTGATGTTAGCAAACACTCTTATTTCTCTATGACTGCCTTTTCAACTGACATTTTAGGGCCACAAGATTGGACGAAAATTGGAACCAGCTCAAGATTGGGTAGACCAGGTCTGAGCCAGTCTGTAATTTTCTTTTTCCCCTTCTTAAGTCAATTGTAACTATTGAAGTGTTCTGATGCTAAGTAACCCTACACACACACTTGAGTGATTTTTCTATCTGATTTAGAATTTCTATTTTTACTTACATCATCCCAGATGATATTTATATCATCCTGGATGATCAGGTTCAAAATATAAATCCTAATCAGGACATCGTGTTAAGGTAGCCATCATTAGTCGATCGGCCTGGAAAATATATGTATCAGCCAGGATGATAGACTGAAAATAGAAAGAATCAGCTGCCATGATCTATTTAGGCATTCTTTATTTTTGGAAATCGGCCAGGACAATCTTGTATCGGCCTAGACGATTTGATACAATTATGCCTAAATTAATCAAGCAATTAAAGAAAGTAATTAAGATAATTGATATGATCACATCATTCTGGATGATTCGTTCAAAAACCTTTAGTTACTCTTGGACGAGCAATATCGGACAGTTCATATTCCGGGCGATGGTATGGACGATCAGGATCGGCCAGCTCAAATTCTAGGAGATGCTCTGGACAATTTTCCTCTGATTTGAATTAATCGTCTTGGACGATCATGAGATCGGCCCAGACGATCAAGCTATTTTGGAATCGTCCAGAACCCTTTTTAGAGAGTTTTTATGTCCGATAGTCTGTAATTTGAACTAATTATACGGGACGATTTATGATCTTCTTGGATGATTGGAATAACTTTCTTATGTTCATCCCAGATCGTCCCGGTTGATTCGACTCAAATTGCACTGATCGTACATAATGATATTACTATCGTCCTGGACGATAATATCGGTAACTTGTAATTAATGAGCTATTCTGAAGCTCTTCTATTTAAGAGCTATTGTTCAACATTTTGAACAATCGTTTGCTACTATCTTGACCTAAGAAAGCCTAGAGGAGAGAGAGAGAGAGGGAGAGAGAGAGAGGATCTTATGAGGGGGAGCTTGTGAGGGAGATTCACAAGGGTTGCTTCAAGTATTGTTTCACTTCTACTTCCACTAGAGTCTCTTGTCCTTGGAAAGGTTGGGAGAGGTAAGCTTCAGCGATCGATCGAGGTTCTCTGCCTGCTTCAGGAGGAAGCAAAAGGAGTTGGGTTTTCTGCCTTGCTGGGGTTGGAAAAAAGGAGGTTTTTGTAAGGTCTTATCCGCCTTGCTGTGGTAGAAAAAGGAGAGTCACTTTGGTAGTGCAATACTTGGAGGGCGCCTCTGGGGAGTGGATGTAGGTCGAGTTGACCGAACTACTATAAACCCTTGTGTTCTTTTTTCTACTTTCGCGTTTAATTTTTCCGCACTTGTTTTCTATGGTGATTTTGGTTTGAGCTTTATTATGCTTTGGTTAAAAGATTTTTTAATACCAATTCACCCCCCCCCCCCCTCCCTGCTTTTCTTTTGGCATACTTTCAAGTGGGCTTTGGGCCAGTTCATAAGTGCCTAACATCCCAAATGAACTTTTAGAGAAGGAAGTGGTCTCAATTTGGTAAGTTTCATCTTACTGTGCTCAGTATGGGATCAAACTTATGTGCATTTACTGATGAACTAGATTTGGATTCAGTCCTAATAATGGGCTTTGGTATGTCAATGGACATATTAGTGGAATGGACAAATGGTCGCCTACATTTTCTCCTTTTTCTTTAAAAGGATTAACAGCTCCTATATGGATTAGTAAACAATTTTCTTCTGATCATCCCAAATCATGCTGGCTAATTCTTTCCTAACTAAGCCTACCATCTTGGCTGATAAAGGAATCGTGCAGAACGATATGCTTAATGACGGCTGCCTTAATGAGACGCCTTAATTGGGGTTTTTATTTTTAGTCTGATATGGTCATTGCCCAGGCTGATGTTCTCATAATAGAAAATAGCAGAAAAACCCTCAAGTGTGTGTGTGTGTGTGTGCAAGGTTACTTAGTATCAGGAATAACTTTTACAATTGACTCAAGAAAAGAAAAATTACAGACTTGACTCAAACTAAATCTACCCAATCTTGTGCTGGCTTGAGTTGCATTCGATCATGTGGACCTGAAAAGTTAGTAGGCAAGCCAGTCGTAGAAAAACATGAATGTTTGCTATCATCAAAAGTCTAATCCATAATCTCAGATTCACAACAATTTACCTCTTTAGTACTAGGATGAGATCAATGTGTGCCGAATTGCATCATAGGTTGGCACATCGTATTTGATCAATGGAAGAATGTTTCAATGGAGCAGGAGGGAGTTTGTAAGGGATTGTATTTGGTTCAAGTTTGAGGATAGGCATCCATTTGGTGTTTGGGTTGAAGGATTTTCTGGTAAATTCTACCAGAAAATAAAATATGAGCAGATTTCTTCATTTTATTTCAACTGCGACAGGATTGGACATGTTCATAAGGATTGTCTGGATGCAAAGGTAGAGGTTGTAAAAGATAGTGCTTTACAACAAGGTAATTTAGGTCAAGCTACTCAGGGTCTAGCTTTAGTAGCACTTAATAGTGACAAAATGAGTGGAGATAATGAGGCTGGTAAACATGGGTATGGACCTTGGGTCCATGTAAATTATGAGAGGAGGAAATCAAGGAATACTGGAGTTAGATGACCTCTGCATCATTTTGTAAGTGTGGTCATGAAGCCTTTGATGAAGACATCATAAGACATAGTAAGTGTGGATGTGGCTAAGGAAGGAACTATTGCTGAACCTAGCTTGGATGTTGGTCCTTCTTCAAATGTGGGTGAGACTACTGCACAGGATTTCTTAGAACAAAGGAGCTGAAATTTTGAATGTTGTATGAATTCTAAAGATCAATATTTTCTTTCTGATAATAATAAGTTCAATGCTTTATGTGAGATTGAGGAAGAGGGAGAGATTATAGAGGAAGTCCTTGATGGTGGAACATCGATTGTGAGTAATAAAGTATAAAGTTTTTTTTATAATTTAATCATAACATAAAATGTTAATCATATTGTATGTGTAATATTAATTTTAAATAAACTAACATTACAAGATTACTTTTTTAAATAAATTAGTTAAAGTTTTCAATTAATTATATTATGCAAGGATTATTATATTGAATGATTATTGTATGAGATTAGTTTAATTAAGTCATAAAGATTAAGTGTATAATAAATTCAAATATGGCATAAGCAATTGTACAGTCAATATCAATCATAATAGAAGATTAAATAGAGTTTGTTTTTCATGGTATTTAGTATTTGAACTAATCATACGAATAAGCTTATATTTTTTAAGTTAAAATTGTTCTATTGTTTTTTTTTTTCTTGTTTTGTATATTAACCCTGCTAAAAGCCTACAACATGTGTGAGACAAACAAAAATATGAGGAGAAGAGTATTTTAACTGAGATAACTAAAGCTATTCATCATGAAAATCTTAAGCGAGAAAAATATCTTGAGTGCTTGTGCTCCTATTATTGCTTCCACTATTCATTTATCTCAAACCCTCCACTAATCTTATTATTGAGCCTAGAGTAGCAGCATTCTTACTTGGAGTAGAAAAGGGGTGTATGGTTTCTTCATCACCTATTAAGAGAGAGACTTTTATGCTTGGTGCTGACCAAAGGAGAGAGTAGTGAATCTTTGGGACAGAGGTCTAAACACATGTTTTGGTTTTCTAGTGAGATAAAATGATTTATTTTCAAATTTCTGTTGGCAAGTTTTCAACAAATTTCCAGATGACAGTGAATGCTCATCAGACACCAGTTGCTAGTGGTCCTGCTTTCCTAGATGTCCATCTACTGGTGGCGCGATGGTTCCTGTTAGATATCTTTCGAAATTTGGTTATGGTGCTTTGGGAGGTTGCTTTAATAATTCTATTCCAGATGCAAGGTTGAAGATGAAGAATGGCAAATCTTTGGTGATTAATGAGGGTGGTATTTTATCTTCCATACAATATGTTCCATATATTGGAAAGCAAAGGAGATTATGATTGATAACAATTTCAAGATCCAAAAGCCCATCCCTAAGGTTTTGATGGAGAATTTGGGTTTGATTAGTCAAGCTTCGTCTTTCTCTGGTTTGAAGGCAGGAGTAATTAATTCAGTGGTTATGGGAGAGAATGATATTTGTGTTAAGATGGAGACTTTGATTGTTAAAAGCAGAAGTGGGGATTTGATTGCTGGTTCCATAGAAGGTAATATTTGTGGAGATTCTACTTCCTCAAAGGCTAAGCTAGAGTCTGGAGGGTTGGATTCAAAGAATGCTGTGGTGGAGTTGATCTCTGTTCGGCATTATGAAGATAGAGAGCTGGATTCAGGTAAACTTAAAGACGAGTCTGTTATGATGCCTAAGGAGCCTAGTGGAAATGGATTGCATAATATGCGGAGAAAAAAAAAGATAATATTCATGTTATTGATTTGGATTATAATTTATCTTTATCCGATGATGGATCTACGATGAAACTGAATGTGGAGAATGTATAGAAACTTCATAATGCATTAGTGATAAAAAATTTTGGAGATAATGTGCATCTTAATCTGGTTAGTTCTGAATTGAGAATGTTGCAAATCTGTTATTCATGGATTATGATTTTGATGTTAGCAAACACTCTTGTTTCTCTACGACTGCCTTTTCTACTGACATTTTAGGGCTATAAGATTGGACGAAAATCCAAACTAGCTCAAGATTGGGTAGACTAGGTCTGAGTCAGTCTGTAATTTTCTTTTTCCCTTTCTTGAGTCAATTGTAACCATTGAAGTGTTATGATGCTAAGTAACCCTACACACACACACTTGAGTGATTTTTCTATCTGATTTAAAATGTCTGTTTTTACTTACATCATCCCAGATGATATTTATATCATCCTGGATGATCGGGTTCAAAATTTAAATCCTAATCAGGACATCTTGTTAAGGTAGCCGTCATTAGTTGATCGGCCTGGATGATACATGTATCGGCCAGGACGATAGACTTAAAATAGAAAGAATCAGCCGCCATGATCTATTTAGCCATTCTTTATTTTTGAAAATTAGCCAGGACGATCGTGTATCAGCCTGGACGATTTAATACAATTATGCCTAAATTAATCAGGAAATTAAGAAAAGCAATTAAGATGACTGATACGATCACATCATCCTGGATGATCGCAAGATTGGCCGGGATGATCCGTTCAAAAACCTTAAGTTGCTCTTAGATAATCAATATATGACAGCTCATATTCTGGGCGATGGTCTGGACGATCAGGATCGACCAGCTCAAATTTTAGGCGATTCTCTGGACGATTTTCCTCAGATTTAAACTAATCGACTAGGAAGATTATGAGATCGGCCCAGACGATCAAGCTATTTTTGAATCATTCAGAACTATTTTCACAGCAGTTTTTTGGCATATAGTCTGTGATTTGAACTAATCTATAGGATGTTTTATGATCATCCTGGACGATAAGAACAACTTTCTTCTATTCATCCCAGATCGTCTCGGCTGATTAGGCTCCAATTGCACTTATCGTACATGACGATATTACTATCGTTCTGGATGATAATCTCAGCAACTTGTAATTAATGATCTATTTTGAAGCTCTTCTATTTAATAGCTATTTTTCAACATTTTGAACAATCTTTTGCTGTTGTCTTGACCTGAGAAAGCCTAAAGGAGAGAGAGAGAGAGCGGGAGAGAGAGAGAGAGAGGATCTTGTGAGGGGGAGCTTGTGAGGGAGATTCACAAGGGTTGCTCCAAGCATTATTCCTTTTCTTCTTCCACTAGAGTCTCTTATCCTTGGAAGGGTTGGGAGAGCTAAGCTTCAACGATTGATCGAGGTTCTCTGCCTGCTTTAGGAGGAAGCAAAAGGAGTTGGGTTCTCTGCCTTGTCGGGGGTGGCAAAAAGGAGGTTTTTATAAGGGCTTCTCCGCGTTGCTGTGGGAGTAAAAGGAGAGTCACTTTGATAGTGCAATACTTGGAGGGCGCCTCCGGAGAGTGGATGTAGGACGAGTTGACCGAACCACTATAAACCCTTGAGTTCTTTTTTCTGCTTCCGCATTTAATTTTTTTGCACTTGTTTTCTGTGGTGATTTTGGTTTGAGCTTTGTTGTGCTTTGGTTAAAATATTTTTTAATACTAATTCATCCCCCCTCTTGGTATTCTTTGGGACAGTTCATAAGGGCCTAACATCCCTAACAAACTTTCAAGCGGTATCAGAGCGGGATTCTTAAAAATTAAGTTTGAAAACTTTTTGAATTTTGATCCATAGATAATTTTGGTTATCATAGCACAGTTGAAGGATATTCTATTACTCGACCACCCTTTTTTGACAACCAACCTTTTGATTTTTGAAAAACTAGCATATCTACTTTTTTACAATCAACTAATTATCGCATGTGGATGCCAATTAAAGAAGGATATTCTCCACCTTCTCATGAACTTATTGGAATTCAAATTGAAGTGCCTTTTGCTGAATGGACTTTTGATGAAAGAGATTTAGCTCAACTTAATGCGAAGTGTTTAAACTATTTTTTCTATGCTTTAAAGTCTGAAGATTACATGCGTGTTTCTACTTGCTCTACTAGTAAAGAGATTTGGGATAGGTTGTGCATTACTTATGAATGTACCAATGAAGTTAAGCAATCTCGTTTGAATATTCTCTTGAAAGATTATGAACTTTTTCATATGAAACCTTATGAATCAATTTTTGATATGTATACAAGGTTTAGTCAGATTGTAACTTCTTTGCATGCCTTAGGAAGAGAACTTTCAAATTATGAAAAAGTGAACAAAATTTTGAGATGCATGCCTTTCTCTTTTGATGCTAAAATCACTGCAATCACAGAATCTAAAGATTTGAATACCTATTTGTGAATCAAAGAAATTTAGATGCAGGTGAGAAAAGAAAGGAGAAAATTGTGGCATTGAAAGCCAACGACACGAACTTTGACTCTTTCGGGTCTGAAAGAGATGAATTTTCCTTAATAACAAAGCAAATCAAAAGCTTTCTAAGGAAGAAACCAGTATCATCAAAAGTGGAACAAAAATAAGGGAAACAAATATTTTAAGAGTACTAATGACATAGTTTATTTTGAATGCAGGAAACATGGACATGTGAAAGCTGATTGCCCTATACTCAAGTCTCACTCAAGAAAATAAAAGGGTGAGGAGAAACCCAAGTTTAGGAAGGACAAAAAAAATTTCTAAAGGCGTTCTAGGCAGACTCTGCATCTGATTCATCTGAGACTGAACCTGAAGATGAGACAACAAACCTGTGTTTAATAGAAGACATCCTACCACCAACTCCTTGAAGTTTTTAAAAAAATTCATGCATCATATAGAAAACTTAAGAAAACTTATACTCCTTTGAAATTGGAGCTTTTGAATTTACAAAAAAAGCATGAAAATTTGATTAAAGATTATTCCACAATTGATTCAAATCATATGGCTCTACTTAATGAATTTGATAATTAAATTAAAAAGCATTTTGAATTAATTGAAGAGCATGATTCATTGAAAGTTTCACACACCTCACTTGAATCTAATTTTAAGAAAATTAAAGAGATAGAGCATAATTTGAGAATTGATAATGATGCTTTAAAAGATACTAACTTGAGGATTAAAAATGATTTGGATACACTTAAGAAAAATTGGATGACACCCACACTTGATCAAAAGAAAAAACCTAGGAAGAGGCATTACTACCCAAACCATTTAAGAAATCCTTTTTCTAGAGTTAGATTCTTTTCGTGTGGTATGCTAGGATACATCTCACACACTTGCACTGTTCACCATAGTACACATTGGGTGTGGAGACCCAAATTGCATGATTCACAGCATAGCACACATGCATTACATTCTCCTTTTCATAAGAAGAGACCCAAACCTGCTTGGGTTTCTAAATCTGACATTTGGTGATCTTGTAGGTGAGCTCTCACAAAAGGCCTCGTGAGAGTATGTGGTACCTAGACAATGGATGCTCTTGACTTATGACTGGTGATGCCAATCAATTCATTTTGCTTGAGACTAGGACAGGAGGCAAGGTTACTCTTAGAGACAACACCACTAGGAAGGTATAATTGGTAATTCCAAGAACCTTATGATTAAAAATATTTTTCTTGTAGATGGATTAAAACATAACTTACTCAGCATCAGTCAACTTTGCGACAAGGGCTTCATTATACAATTCTTTGCAAATTCATGCATTATAAGTTTAAATAACAACACTATTTTATAGGGAAAGAGGATTAATAACGTGTACATGCTTGATATAAATAATATTGAATGTGCTACATCTTTTTTCTTAAAAATTGCTGTTGATGATTTATGGTTATGGCACAGAAGATTATGTCATGCTAGTATGAAAACCCTTAGGAAAGTGACCCAAAAAGACCTAGTTAGAAGTCTCCCCAAATTGAAATTTTCTAAAGACCACCTTTGTGATGCCTACCAATTAGGAAAGCAAGTCCACTCCTCTTTTCACCCCATTAAGGACATTAGCACCTCCAGACCTTTAGAAGTCCTTCACATGGATTTGTTTAGACCCATTAGCAATGCCAGCTTGGAAGGGAAAGTCTATGATTTTGTAATTGTTGATGACTACTTGAGGTTCACTTGGACTAGATTTCTTTCACACAAAAATGAGTATTTTGAGGAGTTTAGAACCTTTTTTACTTTGATTTAGAAAAAGCTAGGTTGTGAGATATTGACCATCTGTAGTGACCAAGGAGGAGAGTTTGAAAATGAAAGATTTGGAGATTTTTGTGAGGACAAGGGGATTAGCCACAACTTCTCAGCTCCTAGGACCCCTCAGCATAACATGGTAGCTGAAAGGAAGAACCGGACCTTAGTGGAAGCCGCTAGAGCCATGCTTGCTGAGTATTCACTTCTAAAATACTGTTCGGCTGAAGCGTTTAACACAGCCTGTTATGTGTTGAATAGGGTGAATGTCAGAGCCAAGCTAGATAAGACACCCTATGAGATCCTTAAGGGTAGGACACCCAATCTTTCCCATCTTCATATCTTTTGTTGTAAAGTTTTCATTCACAACAATGGGAAGTCTCACTTAGGAAAATTTGATCCAAAATCTGATGAAGGAGTGTTCTTGGGATATTCTTGTGTTGGGAAGTCTTTTAGGGTGTTTAACAAGAGAACTTTGATGGTGAAAGAAACTACACATGTAGTGTTTGATGAGTCTAATCCTAGAAAGCCTGTAGTTGAGGATGATGATGATGTTTGAGAGATTACCACTAGAGTAAAAAAATTGGAGAAGGGAGTAGAACACCAAAACACTGAAGGAGTAAGAGATGTTACCCAATGAGTAGAAAATGTAGATCTGGAGGAAAGTATTGGAACTTCACACACCTTTCCTTGAGTTTGGAGATATTCTATAAGTCACCCCAAAGATTTGATCTTAGGAGACCCTTCTAATGGAGTTAGGACTAGATATGGACTTAGGAAGGAAGTGAACCACTCTGCCTTTATCTCAATGATTGAACCCACCATTATAAACCAAGCCCTTTCTGATGAGTTTTGGATTTTAGCCATGCAGGAAGAATTGAACCAATTTGTTAGGAATGATGTTTGGGAGGTTATGAAAAGACCAAAAGGATAAAGTGTAGTTGGAACCAAGTGGGTCTTTAAGAACAAAGTAAATAATTCTAGAGTGGTGGTAAGGAATAAAGCAAGATTAGTGGCTAAGGGGTATAACCAAATTGAAGGGATAGATTTTGAGGAGACTTTTGCCCCTGTAGCTAGATTGGAATCCATTAGAGTGCTATCAGCCTTTGCCTGTTATAAAGGATTTAAGCTTTTTTAAATGGATGTTAAGAGTGCCTTTTTAAATGGGGAAATAAAAGACGATATGTTTGTAGAACAACCCCCTGGAGAGTTCTCAATTTCTAAATCATATTTTTAAATTAAAGAAGGCCTTATATGATTTAAAGTAGGCACCCAGAGGTTGATATAAGATGCTTAGCACATTCTTACTAGAAAGGGAGTTTGTTAAGGGGAGCGTAGACACTACCCTTTTCTTAGGAAAGTTGGAGATGATTTGCTCAATATTCAGATTTATATGGATGATATACTGTTTAGATCTTCTGATAATAAACTTTGTGATGAATTTTCTAAAATAATGAGTAGAGAATTTGAGATGAGTATGATGGGAGAGTTGTACTACATTTTGGGATTTAGCATAAAATTATTAGATGATGAAACCTTTCTAAATCAATCAAAATACATAAAGGATATTTTGAAGAAGTATGAGAGGGATAAAACTAAGCCAATTAATACTCCCATGACTTCTAGTGTTCCATTGGATAAGGACCCAAGTGGTAAGTCTGTTGATCAGAAGAAGTATAGAGGCATGATTGGATCTTTACTTTACTTGACTAATAGCCGACCTGATATAATGTTTAGTGTTTTTCTTTGTGCTAGATTTCAAGCTGACCCTAAGGAATCCCACCTGGCTGTAGTTAAGAGAATTCTTAGATACCTTTTAGGGACCCAAAGTTTAGGAATTTGGTACCCTAGGCACAGCACTTCTTTTGAGATTATTGGATTTTCTGATTCTGATTTTACAGGATGTAAGGTGGATAGAAAAAGCACTTTTGGAACTTTCCAATTTATAGTACAATATTCGGTCTCATGGTCTAGTAGAAAGCAAAACTCTGTTGCACTTTCCACAGCTGAAGCTGAGTACATTGCTTTAGAAAGTTGTGTGGCCCAAGTCCTTTGATTAAAATAGTAGGTATTGGATTTAGGACTACATGTATGCACCATCTCAATTTTCTGTGATAACACTACTGTCATCTGCATCTCTAAGAATCCTATCCAACATTCAAGGACTAAGCACATTGATATTAGACATCACTTTATTAGATACCATGTGACAAAGGGGGACATTGAATTACACCATGTGACAACTGAGAATCAACTGGCTGACATCTTTACTAAACCACTGGCCTTTGACACTTTCAGCTCTTTAAGGACCAGATTGGGTGTGATCGACATAAATGCATGAACTTGTTTTTTATTTGCTTTTCTTTTTCTTTCTTCTTCTTTGCTTTTCTTTTTCTTTCTTCTTTCCTTCTTCATTTATTGCTTTATGTTTTTTGTTTCTTGTTTTGTTTTTTTATGCCTTTTTAATCATCGCTGAAATGATATCATATGCCTTATTCTTTCTTTTAAAAATTTGTAGTCAATGTTCTACATCTCTTAATCCATTAAAGGGTAAAAATATACCATAGATTGTGTCTCTTTCTATAACATATTTTAGTGGCACAGTTTTCTTTTCTAATCAATATTTTATCTCAAATTAATAAATGGTGTATGCAATTAAGATCTTTTCTAAACTTGCTACAGCAAATCTATCTTGTATGTATGATGATCAAAAGTCTTTTGTCACATCAAGAATTCCTCGTTACTCTTATCATTGCGTTTATTCATACGATTATTGATTCTATTTTGTGGATTGTTCTTCTCTATATTAGAGAGTGAGTTCTTCTTCTCTAATATCTAGAAGATAAACTCACAAATAAGATTATTTAAGAGTTTTTTGAAAGAGAATGTAGCTTGTAAAAAAAAAGTGGCCAATGATGCCAAAATCAAAAGATGCGCAATAACGCCAAATTGAAAATAAATATATACACAATGTGTATCAAAAAGAAGAACAAAGCGCCATTCAAATTGATAAAAGGCATAAAATGAGCCCACCAAAAGGCTTGATTTTGTCTTTTTGCGATTGTGACTTAATTATGTTGATACATTATTCTATAAGATATTTTTTTTTTTTTGAAATCAAGTGGTGAACGGATTCTCTTTCATATCCAATTGAATTTTTTGAGTTAGGTCATTAATTTCAAAAGACTATTTTACCCTGAAAGAAGTCAGAGCTTAGGGTTAACATGATCGGATAATCTACCATTTTTTGGATTTTTGTTGTTGTTAAATCATTAACTTACAAATCTTTAGAATCAATCACATGGAAGACTACATCATGTTCATGCCTTGTTTAAAAAATAAATAAATAAATTTTAGGGTTGCTTACTTTATTTTTTAGTTTCCTCCTCCTGTTTGAGATGTCAAAAGGAGGAGTAGTATGTTGGTGTTTGCATTGTTTTATTTTTCACTATTTTATTCTAAAAAAATTGATCTACTATTTTTGATCGTCGAAGTGTTTGTCATCATCAAAAAGGGGGAGATTGTTGCAAATCTGTTGTTCATGGATTATGATTTTGATGTTAGAAAACACTCTTGTTTCTCTATGACTGCCTTTTCTACTGACATTTTAGGGCCACAAGATTGGACGGAAATCGGAACCAGCTCAAGATTAAACTAGGTCTGAGTCAGTCTGTAATTTTCTTTTTCCCTTTCTTGAGTCAATTGTAACCATTGAAGTGTTCTGATGCTAAGTAACCCTACACACATACACTTGAGTGATTTTTCTATCTGATTTAGAATTTCTATTTTTACTTACATCATCCCAGATGACATTTATATCATCCTGGATGATCGGGTTCAAAATAGAAATCCTAATTAGGGCATCTTGTTAAGGCAGCCGTCATTAATCGATCAGCCTGGACAATACATGTATCAGCCAGGATGATAGACTAAAAATAGAAAGAATCAGTCTAAGTTGCTCCTGGATGATCAATATCGGACAGCTCATATTTCGGGCGATGGTATGGACGATCAGGATCGTCCAGCTCAAATTCTGGGCGATGCTTTGGATGATTTTCCTCTGATTTAAACTAATCGTCTGGGACGATCGTGAGATCGACCCAGACGATCAAGCTATTTAGGAATCATCCATAACTCTTTTCAGAGAGGTTGTATGGCCGATAGTCTGTAATTTGAACTAATCATACGGGACGATTTATGATCATCTTAGACGATTGGAATAACTTTCTTATGTTCATATCAGATCGTCCCGGCTGATTCGGCTCAAATTGCACTGATCGTACATGATGATATTACTATCGTTCTGGACGATAATATTGGCAACTTGTAATTAATGAGCTATTTTGAAGCTCTTCTATTTAAGAGCTATTGTTCAACATTTTGAACAATCTTTTGCTGCTGTCTTGACCTGAGAAAGCCTAGAGGAGAGAGAGAGAGAGAGAGAGAGAGAGAGAGAGAGAGAGAGAGGGAGAGAGAGAGGATCTTGTCAGGGGGAGCTTATGAGGGAGATTCACAAGGGTTGCTCCAAGTATTGTTTCACTCCTACTTCCACTAGAGTCTCTTGTCCTTGGAAGGGTTGGGAGAGGTAAGCTTCAGCGATCGATTGAGGTTCTCTGCCTGCTTCAGGAGGAAGCAAAAGGAGTTGGGTTCTCTGCCTTATTGGGGGTGGCAAAAAGGAGGTTTTTGGAAGGGCTTCTCCGCCTTGCTGTGGGAGAAAAAGGAGAGTCACTTTGGTAGTTCAATACTTGGAGGGCATCTCCGGGGAGTGGACATTGGTCGAGTTGACCGAACTCCATGGTGATTTTGGTTTGAGCTTTATTGTGCTTTGGTTAAAAGATTTTTTAATAACAATTCACCCCCCCCCCTCTTGGTTAGCTTTGGGCCAGTTCATTAGGGCCTAACATCCCTAATAAACTTTCAGATAAGGTAGTGGTATCATTTTGATAAGTTTCATCTTACTGTGCTCAGTATGGGATCAAACTTATGTGCATTTAATGATGAACTAGATTTGGATTCAGTCCTAATAATACGCTTTGGTATGTCAATGAACATATTAGTGGAATGGACAAATGGTCGCCTACATTTTCCACTTTTTCTTTAAAAGGATTAACAGCTCCTATATGGATTAGTAAACAATTTTCTTCTGATCATCCCAAATCATCCTGGCTGATTCTTTCCTAACTAAGCCTACCGTTCTGGCCGATACAGGGATCGTGCAGGACAATCTGCTTAATGACGGCTGCCTTAATGAGATGCCTTAATTGGGATTTTTATTTTTAGTCTAATCGTCCTGACCGATATGGTCATCGCCCAGGCTGATGTTCTCAAAATAGAAAACAATAGAAAAACCCTCAAGTTTGTGTGTGCAAGGTTACTTAGTATCAGGAATCACTTTTAAAATTGACTCAAGAAAAGAAAAATTACAAACTTGACTCAAACTAAATCTACCCAATCTTGAACTAGCTTGAGTTGCATTCTATCATGTGGACCTAAAAAGTAAGTAGGCAAGGTAGTCGTAGAAAAACATGAATGTTTTCTATCATCAAAAGTCTAATCCATAATCTCAGATTCGTAACAATTTACCTCTTTAGTGCTAGGATGAGATCAATGTGTACCGGATTGCATCATAGGTTGGCACACCGTATTTGATCAATGGAAGAATGTTTCAATGGACCAGGAGGGAGTTTGCAAGGGATTGTATTTGGTTCAAGTTCGAGGATAGGCATCCATTTGGTGTTTGGGTTGAGGGATTTTCTAGTAAATTCTACTAAAAAATAAAATATGAGCAAATTTATTCATTCTATTTCAACTGCGACAGGATTGGACATGTTCATAAGGATTGTTTGGATGCAAAGGTAGAGGTTGTAAAAGATAGTGCTTTACAACAAGGTAATTTAGGTCAAGCTACTCAGGGTCTAGCTTTAGTAGCACTTAATAGTGACAAAATGAGTGGAGATAATGAGGCTGGTAAACATGGGTATGGACCTTGGGTCCATGTAAATTATGAGAGGAGGAAATCAAGGAATACTGGAGTTAGAAGACCTCTACATCTTGTTGTAAGTGTGGTCATGAAGCCTTTGATGAAGACATCATAAGACATAGTAAGTGTGGATGTGGCTAAGGAAGGAACTGTTGCTGAACCAAGCTTGGATGTTGGTCCTTCTTCAAATTTGGGTGAGACTGCTGCACAGGATTTCTTAGAACAAAGGAGCTGAAATTTTGAATGTTGTATGAATTCTAAAGATCAATATTTTCCTTCTGATAATAATAAGTTCAATGCTTTATGTGAGATTGAGGAAGAGGGAGAGATTATAGAGGAAGTTCTTGATGGTAGAACTTCGATTGTGAGTAATCAAGGAGATGGTGGAGAGGTGTCTCTGGAAGGAGGAACTGTTGTTTTAAAGGAAAATTCTAAAATCAAGCATGATAGTTCTTCTTGTGTAAAGAGGAAGCTTTCTAAACAACTTAAAGGATTGGTTCCTTTTAAGTTGTCCCTTAGAAGTTGAGGATTTGATGGGGAGTTGAAAGATAAAGCGGGGAACTCTTCACCACTTTATAATTAATAGCTTATATTATCTTTTGGAATTATGGAGGAGCTAGGAAGAGTAGAGCTTCTCTATATTTGACAGAATTTTTGAAGTATAATGAGGTGGTGTTTGTTGGGTTATTGGAAACTAAATTGACTTCAGTTAATAGAAAGGAAGTTAATTTGCTTATTGGTTTTGGTTGGGACTTTTGTTATGTTCCTTCGAACAGTCTGTCAGGAGGCATATTGGTTATTTGGAAATCCATTTTGGCTTCCTTTTCTTTGGCAAAATCTTCTTCTCAATGTATAATTGGTGATCTTTGTTGCAAATTCAGGTCCATGAACTATGTTTTGATGATTGCAAACACTCTTACTTGTCTTGGACTGCCTTTTACTACTGACTTTTCAGGAATCAAAGATCAGACGAAAAATGGAGCCAGCTCAAGAATGGGTAGATTAGGGTTAAGTCTGTCTGTAATTTTATTTTTTCCCTTCTTGAGTCAATTATAATCTTTGGTGTGACTGATGCAAAGTAACCACACACACACACACTTGAGAAACTTAGAATTTCTATTTTTTCTCATATCAGCCAGGATGATATTTACATCGTCCTGGATGATCTGGCTTAAAACAGAGAATTTAATCAAGGGTTCTTAATTAAGCAAGCTGTCATTAGCCAATCGGCCTGGATGATACTTGTATCGGATAGGACGATAGGCTCAAAACAGAAAGAAAATGACACCATAAACAATTAAGGTATTATGTATTTTTGGTAATCGGCCAGGACGATCTTGGATCGGCCTGGACGATATTCACAATTATGCCTTAATTGATCAGACAATTAAGGAGGTAATTAAGGATGATTGATACGATCATATCATCCTGGATGATCATAAGATCGGCCATGATGATCGATTCTAAAATCCTTAGTCACTCCTGGATGATAAATATCAGCCAGCACAAACTCAGGGCGATGTGCTGGAGGATCTGGATCGGACAGCTTGAATTCAGGGCGATGCTCTGGAAAATTTTCCTCTGATTTGAACAGATCGGCCGGG
>NW_021318505.1:195872-196230 GCF_001605985.2 Dendrobium catenatum | reverse complement strand
GATCGGCCGGGACGATCGTGAGATCGTCCTGGACAATTAAGCTAATTTTTTAATCATCCAGTTTGCATTCAGGGCAATGCTCTGGCCGATCATTTGAGATTTGTATTGAGCGGCCAGGATGATGACCATATCGTCCTGGACGATATAGTCGACAACTTGTAATTAATGAGCTCCTTTGAAGCTCTTCTATTTAAGAGCTTTAGTTAAATATTTTTGAATATCCTTGGCTGCTGTCTTGACTTGAGAAAACTTAAAGGAGAGAGAGAGAGAGGGAGAGGATCATGTTAGGGGGAGCTTGTAAGGGGATTCACAAGGGTTGCTCCAAGCATCGTTCCACTTCTTCTTCCCTAGAGTCTCT
>NW_021318505.1:193159-195559 GCF_001605985.2 Dendrobium catenatum | reverse complement strand
TTTCTGTGCTTTAAAATCAGAAGACTCTTTGCGTGTTTCCACTTGTAAAATTGGTAAAGAAATTTGGGATAAATTGTGTATCACTTATGAAGGCACTAATGAAGTTAAACAATCCCGTTTGAATATTTTTTTGCATGACTACGAACTTTTTCGTATGAAACCCTCTGAATCTATTTCTGACATGTATACGCAGTTCACTCAGATTGTTACTTCATTGCATGCTTAGGAAGAGAACTTTCAAACTATGAAAAAGTGAACAAGATTTTAAGATGCTTGCCTTCGTCGTTTGATGCTAAAATCACTACTATAACTGAATCTAAGGATTTAAACACCTATTCGATTGGCAACTTACTTGGCTCACTCATTGCTTACGATCAAGGAGTGAATCAAAGAAATCTTGATGCAGGTGAGAAGAAGAAGGAGAAAATGGTGGCACTGATGGCACACAAATCAGATTCTGACTCTTCCGGGACTGAAAGCGATGAATTTGCCTTAGTCACAAGGCAATTCAAAAGCTTTCTAAGGAAGAAATAAAAGCATCATTGGAGAAAGGGTAAGGATAATAAATATTCAAAGGGATCTTATGATGTTGTATGTTATGAATACAGGAAACCCGGACATGTGAGAGATGATTGTCCTACACTTCAAGATCACTCAAGCAAAGGAAAGGGTGAGGAGAAACCCAAGTTCAGGAAGGACAAGAAGAGACTTCAAAAAGCATTTTGGGCGGATTCTGCATCGGATTCATCGGAGATGGAACTAGAAGATGAGACAACAAAATTGTGCTTGATGGCAGATGATAATCTTGATCAAGAAGAGATATGTGAACTTTCCTATGATCAACTTCTTAAAGTATCTGAAAAAATTCATGCATCATATAGGAAACTCAAGAAAACACATGCAAGCTTAAAATTGGAGTTTTTGGAGTTACAAAAAGAGCATGTAATTATGACTAAAGATCATTCTACAATGATTCAAATCATATGGCTCTACTTGATGAATTTGATGAGCTAAATAAAAAATATTGTGAATTAATTGAAGAGAATGAGTCACTAAAAGTCAGACACACCTCGCTTGATTCTAATTTTAAGAAGTCTAAATAGATGGAGAAAAACTTGAGGATTGAGAATGAAGTCTTAAAAAGCACAAATTTGAAGATTCAGAATGAATTAGATACATGTAAGAAAACTAGGATGACACTTACTTTTGATCAATAGCCAAAACCTAGGAAGAGGCATTATAACTCAAACCACTTAAGAAAATCTTTTCCTGAAGTTAGATGTTTTTTCTGTGGCATGCTATGACACATCTCACATACTTACACAGTTCACCATAGTACACATTGGGTATGGAGACCTAAGTTGCATAATCCACAGCATACCACATATGCATTGCATTCTACTTTTCATAAGAAAGGACCCAAACCTGTTTGGGTTCCTATATCTGACATTTGATAATCTTGCAGGTGGGCTCTCACAAAAGGCCTCGTGAGAGTATGTGGTACCTGGACAATGGATGCTCTCGACATATGACTGGTGATTCCAATCAATTTGTTTTGCTGGATTCCAGGACTGGAGGCAAGGTTACTCTTGGAGATAACACCACCAGAAAGGTGGAAGGCTTAGGTATAGTTGGTAATTCCAAGAACCTCATGATTGAAAATGTTTTTCTTGTAGATGGATTGAAGCACAACCTGCTGAGCATGAGTCAACTTTATGACAAGGGCTTCATCACGCAATTCTTTGCAAATTCATGCATTATAAGTTTAAGTAACAACACTATTTTACAGGGAAAAAGGATCAACAATGTCTACATGCTTGATTTAAATAACATTGATTGTGCTGCTTTATTTTGCTTAAAAATAGTGGTTGATGATTCATTGTTGTGGCACCGGAGACTATGTCATGCAAGTATGAAAACCCTTAGGAAAGTAACCCAAAAAGACCTAGTTAGAGGTGTCCCCAAACTCAAGTTTTCAAAAGACCACCTTTATGATGCCTGCCAACTAAAAAAGCAAGTCCACTCCACCTTTCACCCCATTAAGGACATTAGCACCTCTAAACCTTTAAAAATTCTTCACATGGATTTGTTTGGACCCATTAGCACTGCCAGCTTGGGAGGGAAAGTCTATGGTTTTATGATTGTTGATGACTACTAAAGGTTCACTTGGACTAGATTTCTTACACATAAAAATGAGTCTTTTGAGGAGTTTAAAATATTTTCTACTTGAATTCAGAAAAAGCTAGGTTATGAGATCTTGACCATCCCTAGTGATAAAGGGGGAGAGTTTGAGAATTAAAGATTAGGAGATTTTTGTGAGGACAAGGGGATTAGCCACAATTTTTCAGCTCCTAGGACCCCTCAGCATAATAGGGTAGCTGAAAGGAAGAATCGGACCTT
>NW_021318505.1:106235-185802 GCF_001605985.2 Dendrobium catenatum | reverse complement strand
GACTGCAATTTGGAACAAGCTCAAGATTGGGTAGACTAGGTCTGAGTCAGTTTGTACACTTTTTTCTTTCTTGAGTCTATTGTATTTGGTGTGGCTCCTGATGTTTTGTAACTTGGAAGATTTTCTGTTGCTCCCTAAAGATTTCTATTTTTGGTAACATCATCCGGGACGATATTTATATCGACCGGGATGATATGTCCAAAAGCAGAAACCCTAATTAGAGCATCCTCATTAAAGCAGCCGTCATTATACAAAACACATCTTCCTGGATGATTTTGTATCGGCCAAGATAATAGGCTCAATTCAGAAAGAATATGCCGCCAGATCTAATTAGAAATAACCTATTTTTGGACATCGTCGAGGTGGATCATCCAGGACTATAAAATATCGTCCACGACGATCCAGCTCAATTTTTCCAAAATTTCTCTGGAATTTAAGGAAAACAATTATGACTTGATTTCATGGTCAAATCAGCTTGGATGATCGCCAAATCATCCTGGCCGATGTGCTGGATGATTGGACACCAGATAGCTATTTTTTAGAGCGATGTTTAGGATGATATTCCACAACTTGTTCTGATCGTTTCAAATCGTCCCGGCTGATTGGGCTTAAATTGCACTGATCGTACATGACGATATTAGTATCATCCTGGATGATAATGTTGGCATCTTTCATTAATGACCTCATTTTGAGATCATCTATTTAAGCTACAACATGACACTTTGTAAGGGTCTTTGGCAGTCATTGTAGCTTCGTTCTTGTGGGAGAAACTTGAAGAGAAAGCCTGAAAGGGAGTGAGGAACGGGTGAAGTTTAAGAGAGGGAGAAGATCCTGTGAGGAGGGACTCAAGGGAGTGTGGAGGGGGATTCCACACGGTTGCTCCGGAAAGCTTGCAACTTAATACCATCGTATTCAAGGCTTGTCTCGAGGGAAGTTCACCAAAGAAGAAGATCTCTTTGGTGTCAAAGAATCCGACGACTCTGCCACACCGGGGAAGGTGGAAGTGATTTTGTAAGGGCTTCTCCGCCTAGCTGTGGGGGCTAAAGGAGAGACACTTATTTTAGTGCAATACTTGGAGGGTGCCTCCAAGGAGTGGATGTAGGTCAAGGTTTAACCGAACCACTATAAATTCGGTGTGTTCTTTCTTTATTACTTCCGCATTTTTAATTTTCGCATCATTGGTTTTGATTGTGGTGAATCTTGTTTTTTGGATTTAAGATTGTGTTTATTTTAAATACTGATTCACCTCTCCATCTCATTATTAGCCTTGGGCTAATTCTATAGGGCTTAACATCCCTAACAAACTTTTAAGTGCCATCTGAGCACTTTCAGTGACAAGAGGCCTAAAATGAGCCCACTAAAAGGCAAGCTATTCTCTATTTTCAAATCTTTTAAAACTTAGAAGTTTTCATGTATCAAAGACTTCATTTCGATTGTTTTGTGATTGTGACAAATTTAATTTGGTTCATTATTCTATAAGATATTTTTTCTTAAACCAAGTGAAGAATGGATTCTTTTTTCTCATATCCAATTGATTTTTTGAGTTAGGTCATTGATTTCAAAAGACGATTCTACCCTAAGAGAAAGTCCGAGCTAAGAGTAACCATGATCGAATATTCTATCGTTCTTTGGAATATTGATGTTGTTAACTCATTAACTCACAAGTTTTTAAAATCAATCACATGGAATACTACATCATCTTCATGCCTTGGTATAAAAAAAAGGGAGTGTCTTGTGGTTTGCTTTAGTTCTTAATTCCCTCCTTTTTGAGATGCCAAAAGGGGGAGTAGTTTTAGGATGTTTCATGCACTTTCAATTTTGTGTGTTACACTGATATTTTTAAAATATTTATCGTAGTATTTTGCCATCATCAAAAGGGGGAGATTATTGCAAATTCAGGTCCATGAACTATGTTTTGATGATTGGCAAACACTCTTATTTGTCTTGGACTGCCTTTTACTACTGAATTTTTAGGAATCAAAGATCGGACGGAAAAATGGAGATAGCTCAAGAATGGGTAGATTAGGGTTGAGTCTGTCTGTAATTTTATTTTTTCCCTTCTTGAGTTAATTGTAATCTTTGGTGTGACTGATGCAAAGTAACCCCACACACACACACACACTTGAGAGACTTAGAATTTTAGTTTTTTGCTCATATCAGCCAGGATGATATTTACATCATCCTAGATGATTTGGCTTAAAACAGAGAATCTAATCAGGGGTTCTTAATTAAGGCAGCCGTCATTAGCCAATCGGCCTGGACGATACTTGTATCGGACAGGACGATAGGCTCAAAACAGAAATAAATTGCCGCCATAAACAATTAAAGTATTATGTATTTTTGGTAATCGACCAGGACGATCTTGGATTGGCCTGGACGATATTCACAATTATGCCTTAATTGATCAGACAATCAATGATGTAATTAAGGATGATTGATACGATCATATCGTCCTGGACGTTCGCAAGATCTGCCAGGATGATCGATTTTAAAATCCTTAGTCACTCCTGGATGATAAATATCGGCTAGCAAAAATTCAAGGCGATGTGCTGGACGATCTAGACTGGACAACTTGAATTCAGGGCGATGCTCTGGACGATTTTCCTCTGATTTGAACTGATCGGCCGAGATGATCATGAGGTTGTCCTGGACGATCAAGACAAATTTTCAATCGTCCAGTTTGCATTCAGGGTGATGCTCTGGCCAATCTTCTGAGATTTGTATTGATCGGCCAGGTTGATGTCCATATCATCCTGGATGATATAGTCGGCAACTTGCAATTAATGAGCTACTTTGAAGTTATTCTATTCAAGAGCTTTAGTTCAACATTTTTGAACATCCTTGGCTGCTGCCTTGACATGAGAAAAGCTAAAGGAGAAAGATAGAGAGGGAGAGAGAGAGAGAGAGAGGATCTTGTGAGGGGGAGCTTGTGAGGGGATTCACAAGGGTTGCTCCAAGCATCGTTCCACTTCTTCTTCCCAAGAGTCTCTTATCCTTGGAAGGGTTTGGAGAGGTAAGTTTTAGCAAGTGATCGTGGTTCTCTGCCTGCTTCAGGAGGAAGCAAAAGGAGTTGGGTTCTCTGCCTTGCCGGGTGTGGCAAAAAGGAGGTGTTTTTGTGAGGGCTTCTCCGCCTAGCTGTGGGGGCTAAAGGAGAGTCACGTTTGTAGTGCAATACTCGGAGGGCGCCTCCGGGACATGGACGTAGGTCGAGTTGACCGAACCACTATAAATCCTTGAGTTCTTATTTTTACTACTTTCGCATTTAATTTCTTTCGCATTTGTTCTTGTGGTGACTTGGTTTGTGATAATAATTCTTTTTGCTTAAAGAAATTTTTGAATACCAATTCACCCCCCCCCTCTTGGTTAGTCTCGGGCCAGTTCTATAGGGCTTAACATCCCTAATGAACTTTCAATCTACATATTCTTGGAGGATCTCGACGATTTATGGCAATAAAGATGTGCTTGTGAGGAGGGAACTTTGGAGGGATATTGAATTGTGTTCTTCTAAAAATATTCCCAAAGTTTTGGGTTGAGATTTTAATTACCTGTTTGCCAAAGAGGACAAGAAGCATGGGAAGATATTTGTGCTTTCCCAAGGCTCAAAAGAAATGAATGCTTTTTTGAGTAATAATGATTTTCTTGAAGCTAGGTTTATAGGTCCTAGATTTACTTGGTGTAACAACAAGGTTGGTGGAGCTCATAGTTTGGAGATATTGGTTAGGTGTTATTTGAATGCTTTGGCAATTAGTTTGTCCCAATTGATGGTGGTGCATCTTCTTGCTAGGATTGCCTCTGATCATTGTACTATTTTGCTAAACCTGGTGAGCCGAATTCCTAAAACCAAGAAAGTCTTTAGTTTTGAAGATTTTTTTGCATCTTATACTGCTTTTGCTTCGATTGTATTTAAAGCTTGGAATAGGAGAGCACATGGGAGTTATTTTGAAGTAAAAAATACTAAGTTTAAAAGATCCTTGAAAGCTTAATTTTTTTGTAGCAAAGCTAAACTTACAGATCTTAATGCTTTGAAGGAGTGTCTTAAAAAGGAGATTTTGGAATTGTAAGTGGACGAAGCTACTATGGGCGAACTTTCAAAACACAAGATTTTGATGCTTAGATCAAAGGTAAATGAACTTAATAGTACTTTGGCTCGGTTGAATACTTGGTGAAGGCAGTGTACCAAGGTCGATTGGTTGATAGATGGAGATAAGTATACAAAATTTTTTTAGTCTTATGCTAACAGTAAGAGGAACTTTAATTGGATTTCCAAGATTAAAGACTATAATGGGATAGCGGTTGAAGACCAAAATCAAATAGAGAATATCTTCTTCGATTATTTCAGTAACAAATGGCAGTTTAGGGATTGTTTGTTGGAGGATTGGCTTTCCAATTTGAATGTACTAAGTGAAGAAGATAGAATTTTATTGGATTCAGGCTTACTTTGAAGGAAGTTATGGGAGCAGTTTGTGAGCTGAAGGGTCATAAATCCCCAGGAAAGGATGGCATATCTTATTCCATCATATAGTGTTATTGGTCTATTATTAAAAATGATATTTGGAATGCTATCTATCAAGTGTTTTCTATTGGGTCTATGGATTTGGAATGGAAGGAAACTATGGTGGTGCTTATTTCAAAAGTTGAGAATCCTTCAATACCTGCTCATTTCTAGTCGATTAGCTTGTGTAAGTCTATTTATAAGTTGGTGGCTAAATTCTTTTGAATAGAATGTATGTTATGATTCCTAAGCTCATCTTAAAAGAACAAGTTGCACTTTTGAAGGGGTGGTCGATTTCAAAACATATTCTGATGGCTCTTGAAGTTTTTCATAGGTTTAGATTTTCTAAATCTACAAAAGACTTGGTTTCTTTCAAAATTGATATGGAGCAAGCTTATGATTGCATGGGATGGTCTACTTTGGAGCAAGTTTTGAGGCATTTCAATTTTCCATTGAAGTTTTCTAAGTTGATCATGGAATGCGTTGTGGATGCTAAGTTTTTAGTCTTGATTAATGGCAATTATTCCAGGTGGATTATGGTTGAGAGTGGGTTATGGCAAGGATGTCCACTATCTCATTTTGTTTTTTATACTCTCAATTGTTATCTACTGCTTTGATTCATAAAGGTTTTATGGTGGGTATCAAATTGCAGTCAAATATTCCAAGAATCTCACATTTGCTCTATAAAGATGATATTGTAATTTAATCTAAATCCAATATTAAAATGGTGAAGGAGGTAAGGAAGACCATTATGGATTTCTGTGAATGGACGGGTCAAAATATTAATTATAAAAAATTGGTGGTCCTTTTTGGTAAAGCTAACAAGAAGAGGAAGAGAATTATAGCCCATCTCATTGGGCTTAGATCTATGAAAGAAATAAATTATTTTGGTGTGAAGATTGTCTTAAGAAGGCTTGTTCGTGCTAATTTTCATGGTATCTTAGAGAAATCATTGGGAAAACATAATGCTAGGGGAAATAAGTTTATGTCTTTGCTGGGGAAGATTACCCTTATTAAATCTGTTATCTTATCTCTTCCTATTTTTCAATCTACTCATTTTCTTGTTTTTAAGAGTATTCTTGTCGATATTGACAAGATGTGTAGGAGCTTTATTTGGCATAAATAGGATGGAAATAATGGATTTTAGTATTTTAGCTGGGATGTATTATGCAAACAATTTGATTTGGGTGGACGGGGTCTCCATTCTTGTTTAAAGGTTGTGGGTCCTGTGAGAGCAAAGTTGGCCTGGAATTGCCTTAATGATAGAGAGTATTTGTTGAATAAGACTTTGTGCACTAGATATGGGTCTAGATGTTAGAATTCTAGTCCGAAGAAGATATTTTATGCTGCTTGGAAGATAGTAGCTGATGGTGCGAAAGCCTTGGACATATTATCAGAGGGAGAGTTATGGATGGAAGGTCTATTAATGTACTTAAGGATGGTTGGATCCTGGACAAGAGCCTCATTAATTGGCCAACATTTGTTTCTAATAATGCTGAACTTGAATTATTGGTAGAAAAGTTCATTGTCAATGGTTCTTGGGACCTGGAGATGCTGCAAAGGTATTTTTGAGAGGAGCTCATCTTGCTGATTGGTAAAACAAAAATTTATTCAAATCTTCTTGAAGATCAAGTGGAGTTGCTGAACCAAATGATAGGTAAGACTATTTCTAGTGTTGCTTTTGATGCTATGGTATGCCATTATTCAGTGAAACCGTATTGGGGATGGATGAAAAAATTGAAACTGAACTCTTGTGTAGAAAATGTTTGGTGGAGAGTATTTCATAATGCAATTCCTACGTTTAACTTTCTGTTACAAAGGAAAATGAGTGAAAGAAATTCTTCTCCTAGAGGTTGTATAAAGATTGATGATATGAGCTTGTGGTTGTGGATTGTTTGAAAGTGCTCTAGATTATTAAGATTTTGAATAAATGGGGATTTGCAATTCCTTTTTTTAAGTCCTTTGATTATTGCTGTAGATGGTTGGATTGCAGTGCTTCTAATCAGTCTTTTTTGGGAAGGATATATTGTACTTTAGTATTTCTTTCATGGAAGTCAAGAAGCAAAAGAATTTAAGGTGATAGTGAAGAGATTAATTTGTTTATTGCTTCTAATACCATCAAGGTGACTTTTATCTCAAATTTGCCAACTTTTAATAACTTTTCATTGGGTATCTGGGATGTTAATCAGCATAAATGGATGTTGAAAAAATCATGGCATCCTCCTGCTCTTGTTTGGATTAAAGTGAACGTGGATGTATGCTTGCTTTTGTCCTACAAGGCTAGTATTGGAGGTGTTTTTAGAGACCATAGAGGGAGGTTCTTATTTGCTTTTGGATTCAGTGAGTTTCATTAGGATGTAAATCAATTGGACCTACTTGCTGTTCGGTACTTGGAAAATTTTTTGCGAAGATGGATGCTTGAATATAAATGGATCATTGTTGAAGGTGATAATGCTAATGTAATCAAGCTTCTTCAATGTTGTTATTAATATTCTAAAGGTGGTGCTAACGTTAATCAATTGGAGATTCCTTATGGGTTGAGTGATTTTAATTTTGTTATTTTTAATTGGGTAGATAGAGGTTGTAATAAGTTATCCAATCTTTGTGCTAATATTGCTATTACTTATGATTATATTTGGGATGATATTAGTTTGTGCAGTATTCCTCTTTTTTTATGTTTGTTAAAGGAGGAATGCGAATATTTTGGTAGTTTGTAATTGTTTTCTTTATTGATATTGCTTATGCATTCCTAAAAAAAAAACTAACACAAGAGAAAGCAAATTAAAGCTTGATCTCTTTTTTTTTTCATATTTAGAAGCACAAATAAATCATGCAAAAATTTTGTCTAACACAAATTAAACTAACTACAGCTTGTAATGAAAAATTCAATTCGTATAGGAAATATAGTGCATAAAAGAAAAATAAGAAAGAGCACACTAAAAATTTTATAGTGGTTTGGTCAACCTTGATCTGTACCCACTCCTCAAAGTCTTCCTCTCTACGTATTTCACTAACATTATAGTGACACTCCTTTTGCCCCCACAACAAGATGGAAAAGCCCTTACAAATCAGTTCCACCAAACTTGGTGCAGCGAAGAACCAAAAGCTATGTCACCCCTTTGGTGATGACAACGAACCTTCAATCTTTTTTCACCATCGTGGGGGGAAGATAAGTCACAAAATCTTTATCACCCTCTTTGTAATGGAAAAGAAATGATAAACCTTTTTACCCTCCTAGTGAAGGAAGAGAATCCAAGAAATCTTCCTCACCTTTCTGGTGATAGTAGAGAACCATCAATCCTTTTTCATCATCAAACCTTTTTCACCCTTCTAGTGAAGGTAGAGAACACAAGACCCCAAATTTAGCTTCTCTCCCAAGAGAAACTCCAAGAAGTCACCAAGGACACTAGAAGAAGCAAGGTGCAAGATTGCTTGGAGCAACTATGTGAACACCCCTCACACTCCTTGTCCCTCACACACAACCTCACCTTCTCCCTCTCTAGGCAAAAATCTCTCTCAAGAATTCTCCATCAGTGTTACTTCAATAACCAAAAAGCTTACCAGAGACTTCATTAAGTTGCTTAAGTACAAGGCTTTAAAAAACCCTAAATTCTTAATACGGATGCTGATTTTTGTACTTTATGATATGGGTTTGTATAGTATAATTAATTCAAAATAAGGATTCAAATAATGTGATGTAATAATCATTCATACAAATTGTTTAAATTCTTTATACATATCATTTAGTATACTATAAGATCATGTAGCACGATTAATTAAATTTCACTACGTCGTACAACATAATTACTGGGATGATTGGAAGTTATCTCTGTCAATAATCTGGTATGATTCATATTATTTAGTATGTTCAATTAAAATATCAAGGGTTCATATAGAACATTCTATGACAAGCTATATGATTATTTTAAAAATTAAGGTTTTCATCCAGTGCAATCTTCGGGATGACCAAATTTCATCTCTGTTAATCATGCGGTATGATATGTATCATACAATATGATTAGCCATATTTATTAAACCTTGATTTAGTTGAATAATCACAAGGAATAAATAAAGTAAGATTTTAAATATAATATAATATGATTAGGATTGTATAATATGAATAGTTTAAAGTTTGAATTTTAAAATACTTAAATTATCTTGTGACTAGGGTTTCTTGATCGAAGAAAATAGTACAATGCGATTAGTTTAAAAATTTTTAGTTCATTTTTCTCACTCCCCAATGTGTGTGTGCTCGATCACAAATTTAGCATACAACCTTATATGGAAAAACTCAAGAAATATAAAATAAAGGAAAATAAAAAACACAGACTCTTTTAAAAGGCATTCTATTCTGACGGACAAATAACCAACTACTACTCACACTTTTAACATCACCAAAATTGATGATAAATTAAAGACATACAAAAAAATTACAAAACAATGAAAAATAAGAAATCTCAAACACACAAATCCTAAAAGTTGAAAGCTCCTGATCAGGTGGTGGTGGCTGGAAATATTTGTGAAAGGAGGAAAATTATTCCCCAAACCACATTATGTTCGCCTCGTGTTATTATTGTTGTTGGTGAATATTAGTATCCAGACAAGACTACAATTTATCAAATTATTGTAACAGTTCCTCATAAAGGTAAGGATGTTATAGTAATATAGGTGGTAGCATTGGTGTTGGTGCAGATTTTGGTGAAAGACTAGTTACTGGACTAGGTCCCCCTTCCTCATCAAAATAAAGTTCTTCTTATTGTTTCCCACGGTGATGACAAAACATAATGTGGAATCGTTAGTGTAAAAAATAGAAAAATTATTGATAGTAGCAGCATAGGTAAGCTCATAATTTTTCCATAATATAAGTAATGACATGTCCAAGAGCAATATTTTTCTTCCTTCTAATGGAAGGAAGACAAAAAAATAGTAAGGTTTTAAATATTGTCAATGATCATTCGGGCATCCTTAAATTGGGTTTCAAACATAACAAAGTAGGTGACTAAGGAAATAAGTGGAGTTATAATTATGTGGTCTCTAGATTTACGGATAATTGAGGTTCGAAGGACTTGCTGGATAATATGCGCATTTTGGTTTAAAGAGTGGACTAGGGGTTGATGTTGATTTAGGAAATTATTTCTAATAATTAAATTAACCCCACTCCAATCAAAGTCTCCTCTAGAAGCCATTGATTAGGTTTGTGGTCCTTTTGTGAATAAGTGGAGATGTATGCATAAGTCTTCCTTAGCTATTTCTATGGGTCTCCAACAAACATATCATCATATGATAGGAGTAGAAGAACGAACTCATATATTTGCAAATAAATTATTTTGAAGTTCAAAGTTAAAGGACAAAGCATGGGTAAGCCAAAATTGTAGAGAGGTCAAAGAGAAGAAATTCATCACATCATAGTTCAAGGTTTATTGATTTAGCATTTTGGACAGGGTGATGTGGGCTTCCATATACTTATAATATGCATCTCTATCTTCTATAGATTGAAAATGATCATTTATAGGGAAATAAGAGGAAGAGACTCTTGGGGTTAGTCAACCATGCTTATTGCCTCCAACCATTTGAAAAAGTGAAAGTACAAAGGTATGAGTCAAGAAGGAGAAAATGATTTGAAGGATTGGATGTGTTAAACTTTATAAATCCTTATAATTTATAGAATTTTTAGCCGATTGTACAATATGAATTGAGATCATATAGTACGATCAAACGAATTTAAATCGTTTAGATTACTTGTAAAAAAGTGACCAAATCGTATAGTATAAGCAAAATAATTATTATTATACCGGTCGATTTGAATTCATCCAACATCTTTTTCCACATGTATCATATAATAAGAAGAGGTTTTAATATGTTATGATCACCAATAATTTAACAGATGTAGACTATTGATTTGATTAAGGGTAGAGATTTATGTAGAGTTGTGTAGATCATATAATACGAAGGTAATCGTACAGTACGATTTGAACCAAATTTTTTTAAAAAAAATTTAAATATTTCTTAACTAAAAATGAAAGTTGTGTGATGATAAGGGACATATACTAAATACAAAAAAATAAAAAAAAAATGAAAAATAGAAAAAAACACACAACAATAAATAGATAGTCACACAAATTTAAAAAAAGTACACACATTTAGAAAATGGTTTATTTCAAATATTAGGATAATTTAGATTCACCCTGAATCAAGCATGAATGCTTATAACACCTAGTCTAGTTCTCATGGTGCTAAAGGTGATATATGCAAAGGGTTTGGTAAATATGCTTGTCAATTGATCTCTATTAGTTATATGATGCAACTCTATATCGCCAATGGAAACATGATCTCTAATAAAATGATGCATGATATTTATATGCTTAGTGCTAGAGTTTTGGATTAGATTTTTGAAAATGTTGATGGCACTAGTGTTGTCACACATAATAGGGATGGTGCCTATAGGTAGTCCAAGATCTAAGATTTGTTACTTTAACCATAAGACTTAAGTAACATAGCTTCCTACAATAATATATTCCACCTTAGTGGTTGATAGGGCTATTGAATTTTGCATTCTACTAGATAAGGAAACTAATGATTGGCCTATTAACTGCCACATTCATGAAGTGCTTTTTCTATCTACCATACATCATACAAAGTCAAAGTCTGAATATCCAATGATTTCAAAGGTTGAGTTTTGCTTAGGGTACCCGATAACTAGGTTTTGCGTACCAAATAGGTTTCTAAGAATTCTCTTAATTATAGTAATATGAGACTTATTAGGATCAGCCTAAAATCTAGCATAGAGTCATACACTAAACATGATATCAGGTTTACTAGAAACTAAATAAAGAAGTGATCAAATTACCCCTCTATATTTCATCTGATCAATTGAATTTCTATTGGCATCCTTATGTAACTTAATGGTAGAGCTCATGGGAGTATTGATTGCCTTAGCATTATCCATCTTGAAAGTATGAGATGCACCAAGAGGGGGGTGAATTGGAAATTTGTTGCAATAAAAAGACAATCCTAAACATGAGTTCTAATTTTTTTATGTTTTTAAATTTTAAACTTGAAAATTAAATTGATGTGAAAGCAAATGTTTAAAACATGATTGCAGAAATAGGTGGTGAAATTTTAACTTACCCAACAAAGAATTCCACAACAATTTTCACCAAGTAATTATAATGAAAGTAAAATGTAAAACATAAATAAAGGGAAGTATGGGAAAAGTCACACTAGAGAATTTATAGTGGTTTGGTCACTTGACCTACGTCCAATCCTTGGAGTCCTCCACTCTGGGAATTTCACTACTAAATAATAATTCTCCTTTTGCCGCCACAGCAAGGCGGAGAAGCCTTTACAAACCTCACTTTCACTAACCTGGCATGGCAGAGTACCAAGCATTATGTCACCCTCCCGGTGATGGCAGCGAACCTTCTCATTTTTATCCCTCATGTAGAAGTAGAGGACATAGACCTTGAAGGATCTCCCCCTTAGAGAGCTTCCTACAATATCTTCTCAGGCCGTAAGAGGAGCAACATGCAGCAAGCTAGGAGCAACAGTGTGATATCCCTCACACTCCTTCACCCTTATAAAGCCCACCTTCTCCTTCCTCTCACAAACCCCAAAATTTTCTAAAAAAACTCTCTCTCAAGAAATCACCCTCTAGTCAAGTTCCTCTCTCACACATTAATCTCAAAAGATAAAAATTTAGATATTTAAATCAGGATCCAAAAAACCAAAATAATTTCAATTTAGCAGTTATGATCATATAGTACGATCGAATATCATATAGAACAATCCATTCAAAACAGCCTTCATCCTAGTATGAAGGATTACGAATAGGCAATATTTTTGAACAATATCATACAATACGATATAACATCATCCAGTATGATATGTAAATTCCTTATGTTCATACAAGATGATTTTTGGGACGATAAAAACTCATCACTATATATCGTATGGTACGAACCATTTCATATAGTATGATTAGTTCAAAATTAAGGAATTGTCCGGTATGATGTCCGGGATGATAAAAAATAGTGTTAATTGATCATACATCATGACTTATATTATACATTATGATAACTAATCATAAATTAATCCTTGATTTATTAACTAATCATGGGGGTTAATTTAAGTAAGTATTCAAAAACTCGTACTATATGATACAATCATACAGTACGATCAGTTCAAAATTCTTAAATTAAGAACTTACTTAAATTAATATGGCAGCTAGGGTTTTTAATTAGAAATACATCATACAGTATAATTTATTCACAGGTAGTTGTTGAGCCAGAGCGGATCGTATAGTATGATTGAAACTCATATAGTACGATCAACAGAAAAAAAAAAATTTATTTAAAAAAAACTCTCCTCCTATGTGTGTGTATGATTGTTCATTTTTACATACATTTTATGGCCAGAATCAAGAAAAGAAAAACAATAAAAAAGAAAATTATAGGATTATAGACTCTAAATCCTACTCTACCTAGTCTTGAGTCTTCTTGTTGTCCTGAGTAATTTGTGATCTCCCTGAAATATTAGTACTAAAAGACAAGAGTAGAATTAAAAAATATTCAATGAATAATAATTCAATCGACATTATTTATCATCATCAAAATCTCAGACTAGGGGTCATGGACTGCAATAATCTTCTCCTTTTTGATGATGTCAAATAATGTTATTAATAAGCAAATTAGAATTTTTTTGTTTTAAATTAAATAAAACATCATGAATAAAAATAGGATAAAATTTTTTATTTCATTGGAATTAAAATGAATGTGATAAACAAACATACTAAATAAAGCACACAACACACTTCTCCTCCTTTTGATATCACCAAAAAGAGGAGTAATAGACAATACTCAAAATGAAGAAAACACATAATAGAGATAAGTCAAAAAGAAGGATCCTGATCAGGTGGAGGTGGTTGAAAGTAGCGGTTGATGGACGCAAATTATTCATCAATTAAGAAAAAGCATTCCCCAAACCATCGCATGTCCTCCTCATATTGTTGGTACGATTCTTAGATGTGAGCATCGAGGCTGTTTTGAAGTTGGTCGAATCGTTCGATTTGGTCATCGTGCGGATAGGTTGGTGTATATCCTTGGGTTGGTACATACCATCTTGGAGGAACGGGTGCTCCTTTTGGAGTAGTCTCTCTTTTTTCTTCATCAAAATTGGGTTCATCTTGTTCTCTTCCCTGATGAAACAAAATATGGAAGGAGACATCCATATAAAAAATGGGTAGATTGTTGGTTTCACAAGGATGGGTTAATTGATATTTGTAGTGAATAATGTAACCTATGAGGTGGCCAGGGCTTAGTTTTGTTTTCTATGTGTATAATCAATATTTAAATCAACCTCATAAAATTTAGTGTTTGAATAAATAAGGTAGGTAACAACGAATAAGATTGGGGTCATGTGGATTATATCGCCAGCTTCGGAAATGATTGAGGTTTGAAGAACGTGTTGCTTAATTATGGCATTTCGGGTTAGTGACTGAACAAGTGGTTGGTGTTGGTAGAAATCTATATCCCTAAGGACTAGATTTGCGGTACTCCTGTTAAATTCATTTATAAGGAAGGAGTGAGCTCTAGGACCTTTAGTTGAGAGCCCAATGTATTGGGTGTGGTCTTCCTTAGTGATTTTGACATTTTATCTGCAGTTGAAGGAGGTGAGTGTTAGTTTTTCAACATTCATAGTTAGGTTGGCTAGGAATTCAAAAGTAAGTTTAGAATTATACGGGAAGGCTAGGGTAAGGAGGAATTGCAAAGTGGTGGATGTGAATAAGCTCATTAGCTCAGAATTTAAGGCGGCTTGATTCAACATTCGAGATAGGGTAATTTTACACGCCTTGAATTTGAGATAGGCTTCTTCATTTTGGGCGGTCAATAAATAGTCATTGGGATAGTGAGAGGAAGATGAGCTTCCAAGGACGAGAAGACCATGCTTGCTGGAGCTTGCCATTTAGTGAAAATAGGTGAGAGTGAGTGAGGTGGCTAAGGAGTGATTGAAATGATCTTAAGACTGAACCATTTTATAGTGTTTTTGGACTATCATACAAGGCGGTCAAAGTTTGTACAATATGATGTGAAATAATATCATCTGGATGAATAGTTGGGAAAAGGTAGTCAAATCATAAAGTATGATACTTATTTTTTCTGACCATAGGATCTGAAGGAATTATGGATGTCCCGAGGGTCATCGGTATGACTTTTGACGAAAAGCATCATACAGTACGAACGGGTGTTCATTCAATATGAACTATAATTATATCTTAGTGACCCACTTTAAGTCGTCCTCATCCATTTTGCTGATGTGGATCATACAGTATGAAGAAGAGAATTTATATAATATGAAGTGCAATTATATCATACCAAATAATTTGAATGCATAACCACGTGTTTTATACAGTACGATGATAATCGTACAGTATAATATGCATAAATAAATTAAAGCTGGGCCATTGGTTTTATAAAGGGTTGTGGTTTGTATAGTTTTAATAGATTATACAGTACGAAAGTGGATCTTACAGTACGATGAGAAAAAATTGTCAATTATTGAGTGTTGTGTGGTGAGTGTGTGATGATCAGGAACTTGATCTTTATGACACCTAGTCTTGTCCTCAAAGTGCTAAAGGTGTCGTAGGCTAGTGGTTTAGTGAAAATGTATGCAAATTGATCTCCTATAGCTATATGTTATAATTCTATATCTCTTTTAGCTACATGATCTCTTATGAAGTGATGTCTAATATCTATATGTTTTGTTCTGGAGTGTAGAATTGGATTTTTAGAAATTTAGATTACACTCTTGATGTCGCACATGATTGGGATGGTTCCTACGATTAATCCAAGATCAAGAAGTTGTAGTTTCAACCACAGTACTTATGCAATACAACTTCCTACTGCAGTATATTTTACCTCAATCGTAGAGAGGGTTATCGAAATTTGCTTCCTTATGGACCAAGAAACTAAAGATTGTCCTATGAATTTGCAAGTGCCTGAGGTGCTTTTTCTATCTACCATACATCCTGCAAAATCAGAATCTAAATACCCTAAGATTTTAAAAGAAATGCTGTGCCTAGGATACCAAATTCCTAAGTTTGGGGTGCATAGTAGATATCTAAGGATTCTCCTGACCGTAAAGCTTAAAAATGGGCACAGAGGCACACACTAAATATTATGTCCAGTCTACTAGCAGTTAAGTAGAGGAGAGATCTGATTATTCCTCTATATTTTTTTTGGTCTACTAATTTTCCATTCAGGTCTTTGTCTAGTTGAATAATAGAGCTCATTGGAGTGTTCATGGGCTTTGCACTATCCATCTCATATTTTTTTAGAATATCCTTCATGTATTTCATTTGGTTAAGAAATGGTCCACTTTTCATTTGTTTTACACTAAAGGCAAGAAAATAATTAGGCTCTCCAATCACACTCATTTCAAACTCATTACTCATTATTTTTGAGAATTTATCACATAAATTTTTATCTGAAGATCCAAATAGAATATCATCTACATAAATCTGGATAATGAGAATTTCATCTTTAACCTTTTGTAAAAAGAGTGTGGTGTCACAACTACCCTTAACAAATCCTCTATCTAGTATGTCTTTTGTATCAGGATTTAGGTACTTGCTTTAACCCATACAGTGCATTTTTTAATTTGAATACAAGATTTTGAAATTACGAACTTTCAAATCTAGATGGTTGCCTAACATAAACATCCTCTTTGATTACCCCATTCAGAAAATCACTCTTTATATCCATTTGATACAAATTAAAACTTTTGAAGCGAGCAACGGCTAAGAGCACCCTTATGGCTTCTAGTCTAGCTACCGGGGCAAAGGTTTCTTCAAAGTCTTTCCCCTTAATTTGGTTATACCCATTAGCTACTAGTCTAGCCTTATTTCTTACAATGGTTCCTGAGACATTCACCTTATTTTTAAAGACCCATTTTGTTCGAACAACACTCTGTTCTTAAGGTCTCTTGACTAATTCACAAAAATCATTCTTGGTGAATTAGTTAAATTCTTTTTACTTTGCTAGGATCTAGAATTCATCTCCTAAAGCTTTATCTATATTTTTGGGTTCTATCATATAGATGAATGCATAATGACTAACCTCTTTCCTAAGTCTGTGCCTAGTTCTCACACCTTTCGATGGGTCTCCTAAAATTAATTCTTTAGGATGACTATAAGAGTATCTCCATTCTCTAGGTAAGTCTTCCTAAGGTTTTACCCTTTCTCCTATGGTCATAGTTTCTACTCCCTAAATTGCCTCTACTTCATCTTTTTTAATTTTAGATTCAGAGGGCTTATCCGATTCATAAAATACTACATGGGTGGACTCTTCTACTACTAGGGTTCTCTTATTGAAGATTCTATAGGCCAAACCTATAGATGAATAACCTAATAAGGCACCCTCATCAGACTTGGGATCAAATTTTCCTAAGGGAAGTTTAAAATTAATTATGATAAAGCACTTGCAACTAAAGACATATAAGTATAAAAGATTCGATGTCAAACCCTTATGGAGTTCATAAGGCATTTTATTTAGCTTTGATCTAATGTTCACCCTATTTAATACATAACACGCCGTGTTTACCGCTTATGCCCAAAAATATCTAGGAAGAGTACTCAGCTAACATTACCCTAGTAGCTTCTACTAAGGCTCTATTCTTTCTTTATGCTATTCCATTCTGCTGAGGAGCTTTAAAGGCAGAATAGTTATGCTCTATTCCTAACTCTTGACAGAAGGATTTAAATATTTCAATTTAAAACTCTCCACCATGATTACTATGGATTATTGAGATTTCACATCCTAATTTTTATTGAATCCAAGTGGAGAAGATCTTAAATTCCTCAAATGACTCATTCTTATATGCTAGAAATCTTACCCAAGTGAATCTAATGAAGTTATCTACAATTACTAATCAATAATTCTTCCCACATAGGCTAGATGTGTTAACGGGTCCAAATAGGTGCATATGAAGGATTTCTAGTGGCCTAGATGTGTTCACATGCTTAATTGAATGAAAAGATGATTTTATTTATTTTCCTAGTTGGTAGACATCACATAGATGGTCCTCAGTGAAGTATAACTTAGGTACTCCTCTAACTAGGTTTTTTGGGTGATATTTCTAAGAGTTATCATACTTACATGGCACAATCTCCTATGCCATAACAACAAGTCATCTATTATTGTTTTTAAAAAAAGTGAATTTGATTTTTCAATATAATCAAGATCTAACCTGTAAACATTGTTTATTCATTTTCCTTCTAAAAAAAGTTTGTCATTTAAACTAATTAGGCATTTGTTGGAAAGAAACTTTATGTCAAAACCTTTTTCATATAATTAACTAATGCTTAATAAATTATGTTTTAAACCATCAATTAATAAAACCTTCTCAATTAAAAAAATTCTTAGCATTTCAAATAATACTTAAGCCCACCACTTTCCTGGTGGTGTTGTATCCCAACGTCACTTTCCCTCCGGTCCAAGTCTCCAGTATAATGAACTTATTCATGTCTCTAGCTATATGTCTCGAGCAGCCACTATCCAGGTACCACATGCTCTCACTAGGTCTTTTATGAGAGAATCCCTACAATGTCATTTAAGGGTTAGATTCGGGAACCCAAGTGAGTTTGGGTTCCTCCTTATGCTTGTATGAATGAGATGTATGCATGCTATGCTGTGATAAATGTAGGTTCGGTCTCCATACAATGTGTGTCATATGGTGAATTGAGCAAGTGTATGTTATATGACCTAGCATGCTACAACAAAAGCACGTAACACTAGGAAAAGGGTTCACTAACCTATGTGGATGGTGATGCCTCTTCCTAGGTTTGAATGATTCATGCTATTGTGATGGATTGCAAAATTCTTCAAGTGAAGGTGGTTTTTTATTTTCATTCAAAGCCTTTATCGTGATTTTTAAAAATTTGTTTGCATGTTTAAGATTTGCATTTTCAAATTTCAAACTATATTCATTGCTATCTATCTCCCATGCAAGTTCTTCTAATCTCTTATACTTCATTTCTAATTCAATATGCGATGTTTTCAATGATTTATGTGCATTAGTTAATTCAATATGCTTCTTCATCAAACTCATCAAGCAGGGACATATTATCTCTATCTAAATTAGAATTTTCTTTAACTAAGTTAGCATGCTCAATTTGTAAAGTAGTAAAATCAATGTTAAGACTATCATGCATTTTCTTTAACTTCATATATGAGTCATAGATTTTCTAAGAAATAACCAATAAATCTTCATATAAAAGTTGGCATACCTCATCTTGATCTGATTGATCAATATTATCATTATCCATTAGACACAAATTCATTACCTCCTCCTCTGCTTCTTTTTCTAACGATTCTGAGGAAGAGTCGGCCCAAAATGCCTTTTGTGTCTTCATCTTCCCTTTCTTATATTTCACTTTCTCCTTCCTTTTTTCCTTAGTTGGTTGACTCTTTATATTGGGGCAATCAACTAAAAGGTGACTTAGTTTCCTGCACTCAAAACAATTCATTTCAAATGAAACTTTAGTAGTTCTTGAGCTTTTACCTTTTTTCAAGTTATTCTGATGATGCCTTTGTTTTCTTTTCAAAAAAATTTTGAACTATCGGGTCATTAAGGCTATGTCATCTTCTTCCTCCATTTCAGAACTTTCACTTCTCGAGTTGTTTTCTTTTAATGCCACCATCCTCTCCTTCCTCTTTTCTCCTGCATCATTTTGCCTTTGACTCACTCCTTGCTCGTACGTAATGAGTGACCCAAGCCAATTGTCAATAGAAAAAATGTTTAAATCTTTGGATTTGGTAATTGTAGAAATTTTAGCATCATAGGAACTTGGTAAGCATCTAAGAATCTTATTAACGTTTTCAGAATTAGAAATTTCTCTACCTAATGTATGCAAGGATGTCACTATTTGGTGAACCTAGTGTACATGTCAGATATAGTTTCGCTAGGTTTCTTACAGAAGAGTTCATATTCATGCAATAGAATGTTAAGTCTATACTATATAACCTCACTAGTTCCTTCGTACATGATGCATAGTCTATCCCAAATCTCCTAACCAGTAACACAGGTAGATACTCTCATGTGTTCCTCATATTTTAAAGAACAAAAGAAATAATTTAAGCACTGCATTTAATTGCACTAAATCACTATCCTCATTACTCCATTCATAAAAAGGTACTTAAGTTTTAATGCCATTCACAAGTTTAAATGATGTAATGTAACCTTCTTTAACCTACATCCATATACGATAGTCTATAGACTGCAAAAAAGTAGACATTCTAATTTGTCAAAAATCAAATGGAATATTATCAAATACAGGTGGGCGGGTTATAGAATAACCCTCCATAGTATTACGATTACCAAAATGATCCATGATTAATTTTTCAAGGTTTTAAACCTAGTTAAGGGTGGTTTTAATTTTTTTTATGTTTTTAAATTTTAAACAAGAAAATTAAATTGATGCCGAAGCAAATTCTTAAAACACGATTGCAAAAATTGGTGGTGAAATTTTAACTTACTCAACAAAGAAATCCACTACAATTTTCACCAAGAAATTATAACGAAAGTAAAATGCAAAACATAAATAAAGTGCAATAATGGAAAAATTAGACCAGAGAATTTATAGTGGTTTGGTCACTTGTCTTACGTCCACTCCCCGGAGTCCTCCACTCTGGGAATTTTACTACTAAATAATAATTCTCTTTTTGCCCCCACAATAAGGCAGAGAATCCTTTACAAACCTCACTTTCACCAACCCGGCGTGGCGGAGTACCAAGCGCTTTGCACCCTCCCGATGACGGCAGTTAAACTTCTCATTTTTCTTCCTCCCGGAGAAGGCAAAGTACCTTAAAGGACATTGACCTTGAAGGATCTCCTCCTTAGAGAGCTTCCCACAAGCTCTTCTCAGCCTACAGGAGGAGTAACATACAACAAGCTAGGAGCAACGTGTGATCTCCCTCACCAAGCCCATCTTCTCTTTTGTCTTACAAACCCTAAAATCTTTTAAAAAAACTCTCTTAATAAATCACCCTCTAGTCACATATCTCTCTCACGCATTAATATTAAAAGATAGAAATTTAGATATTTAAATCAGGATCCAAGAAACCCTAAAATTTTCAATTTAGCCGTTATGATCGTACAGTACGATCCAATATCGTACAGTATGTTAGTTCAAAATAGCCTTTGTCTTGGTACGAAAGATTACGAACATGATATATTTTTTAACAATATTATATAGTATGATATAACATAATCTAGTATGATATATAAATTCCTTCTATTTATACATGATGATTGCTGGGATGATGAAAACTCGTCACTGTATGTCGTGTGGTATGAACCACTTCGTATAGTAAGATCAGTTCAAAATCAAGGGATCATTCAGTACGATGTTTGGGATGATAAAAAATAATCTCACTTGATCATACAATATGACCCATGTCATATATTATGATAAACAATCATAAATTTATTCTTGATTTATTGACTAAGAACGGGGGTTAATATAAGTAAGTATTAAAAAACTCGTACTATACGATCAATTCAAAATTCATAAATTAAGAACTTACTTAAATTAATTTGGTGTCTAGGATTTTTAATTAGAAACATATCATACAGTATGATACATATCATATAGTATGATTTATTCACAGGTAGTCGTTGAGCCAGAGAGGATCGTACAGCACGATTGAAACTCATACAGTACGATCAACAAAAAAAATCTTCATTAAACAAAAAACTCTCCCCCTATGTGTGTGCATGATTACTCATTATTTCATACACCTTGTGGCTATATTGAAGAAAAGAAAAAAAATAAAAAGAAAATTAAAGGATTTTAGACTCCAAATCCTACTCTACCCAGTCTTGAGTCTTCTTGTTGTCCTGAGTAATTCGTGGTATCCCAAAAATGTTAATACTCAAAGATAAGAGTAGAAATCAAAATTATTCAATGAATGATAATTCAATCGACATTATTTATCATCATCAAAATCTCAGACTAGGGGCCATGGAATGCAACACATCTTATATTTCTTAAGGATATCTTTGATATATTTTATTTGGCTTTACCTATAGATAAATATCCTTTGAAGTATCCTTCATAAGATTTGAGATATTACTTTACTAGAGGTGATTTTTTATTAATCTAGATAAAACATCTACAACCAAATACATGCAAGTGAGACTACCTGGGTGTTCTAACCTTAAGCAGCTCATAGGGTGTGTTATTTAACTTGGATCTGACAATGACCCTATTTAGCACATAATAAATAATATTTACTATTTCTACCCAAAATTATCTAGTAAGAGAATATTCATCTAACATGGCCCAACTAGCTTCTACTAACGTTCTGTTCTTCCTTTTAGCTATTCAATTATGTTGAGCGGTCCTAGGGGTAAAAAAGTTATGTTATATTCTTACCTCCTAAAAATAGGATTCAAGTTTATCATTTTCAAAATCTCCACCATTATCACTATAAATAGTCAATAACTCACATCCTAATTTTCTTTATATTTAGATGGAGAAGCTTCAAAGTTTTTTAAATGATTCTTTCTTTTATGCTAGTAATCTAACCAAGAAAAATCTAGAGTAATCATCAATAATGACAAATCCATATGATTTCCTTCCTAGGCTAGCTACACTAACATGTTCAAATATATCCATATGAAGAATTTTTAGCATCCTAAAAGTGATGATGTCCTTGACTGAATGAAAGAAAGACTTGATTTGTTTTCCTAGTTGGCAGACATCAGACAGTTTGGCCTTAGTGAAATCTAACTTAGGTATGCCTCTAACTAAGTCTTTTTGGGTAAACATCCTAAGGGACTTCATTCTTGCATGTCGTAGTCTCTTTTGCCATGGCTTGGACTCAACAATAGTGGTTTTCAAATACAAAGAATTAGAGTATTTAGTTTAATTTAAATTAAGCATATAAACATTATTAACTCTTTTTCCTTCTAAAACTATTTTGCCATTTAAACTAATTTAGGAATTCGTGGATATAAATTTAATGTAAAACTCTTTGTCAAAATGCTAAATAATGCTATATAAACAATGCTTTAAACCATTTACAAGTAAAACATTCTTAATGATGAAGTTATTTAAATTTCTAGTTCTATCTGAGCCCACAACTTTCCTAGTGGTGTTATCTCCCTGTGTAACCTTGCCTCCTAACCTGACCTCAAACATGATGAACTGCTTCAAATTTATAGTCAATCAAATATTAGATTTGATAACCCAAGTGAGTTTGGTTCCACCTTATGCCTTGATGAATAACTTGCATGCATGCTATGTTGTGGTGTAAGTAATTTTGGCTTCTACACTAGATACGTCCTATGGTGTATTGTGTAAGTCTGGGATATGTTACATAGCATGCCATAAGAATAACACCTAAACCTTGGGAACATATTTACTAGTTTATACTGGGAATTGTGCCTCTTCTTAGGGGTATATGATGCATGCTATGATGTGAGGTTATACCATTGTGTAAATATAGGTTGTATTTTATTTTTTTTTAAGTGTATGGATTTTTGGTTTTAGGAATTGAATTGCACTTTCAAGATGTGTAACTTTATTTAAGTCATGGGGACTAAAAATGTCTGAATCTAATGATCCTAGCTTAAAATCATGCATTAATTCAAATTGACAGTCAAGCTCGCCTACTAACTAGCTGACCATCACTAGTCGTTGGCTGCGCCTACCTGCAGGAGTGACCATTTGCCTTGCGCATGCTAGAGGGTGTGATAGCTCCCCTTTTTCCTTTTTTTAATAAACAATCTTGGTTAGGAGATATAAATTTTTTATTTATTAAAAATATTTCAATTTTTAATAAATTTATATTTATTTAATTAAGGAAAATTATTTTTGTTTACAAAATGTTTTTATAAAAAATAGGGAAAAATTATCTAATTTTTCATTAAATAATCTATAAATATGCCCCCCTAGGGGTGGGGGTAGAGGAACAAATATCCTATTGTAGTCCTAAAATTCTGGTAAATTAAGAGAAAACTGGAGTTGATAAAAATTTGGAAGCTTGTAGTAGTGATCAAAGGTGGGCTCTAGAGTTTATATCGATAAGAGTTTATTACCATTGCTAGAGATCAAGGACTGACACCTTACACAAGCTCCAATTCTCCTTTATAAAACCAGGAAAAGTTGTATAAAATAAGTTAAAAATGATCATCTATAATCAAGTTTCAATCTTCTTATGCAGGGCGACAATTGGAAAGAGTTAAAATTATTAGTAGCAATTGAGTCCCGACTCTTATACAATCTACTCATTCTCAGTCCTCTTCATCTGGTTAGTTCTGAAGGGAGTTTTCAAGGGTTTATGTTTGATCGATGGTAGTATGTTTTAATGGAGAAGAAGGGAGTTTTCAAGGGTTTATGTTTGAGTCAAGTTGGAGGATAGGCTTCCTTTTGGTGTTTGGCTTGAGGGATTTTCTAGTAAATTCTTCCAGAAAATAGAATATGAGTGGATTTCTTTATTCTATTTCAATTGCAGCTGGATTAGACATGTTCATACTGATTGTCCAGATGCAAGGGTAGATGTTATAAAAGATAGTGCTTTACAACAAGGTAATTTGGGTCAAGCTACTTAGGTTCCAACTTTAGTAGCAACTAATAGTGGTAAAATGAATGGAGATAATGAGGCTGGTAAAGATGGGTATGGACCTTGGGTCCATGTAAATTATGAGAGGAGGAAATCAATGAATACTGGAGTTAGAAGACCTCTGCATCATGTTGTAAGTGTGGTCATGAAGCCTTTGATGAAGACATCATAAGACATTGTAAGTATAGATGTGGCTAAGGAAGGAACTATTGCTGAACCAAGCTTGGATGTTGGTCCTTCTTCAAATATGGGTGAGACTACTTCACAGGATTTCATAGAAGAAAGGAGCTCAAATTTTGAATGTTGTATGAATTATAAAGATCAATATTTTCTTTCTAATAATAATAAGTTCAATGATTTATGCGAGATTGAGAAAGAGGGAGAGATTATAGAGGAAGTTGTTGTTGATGGTGGAACTTCGATTGTGAGTAATAAAGGAGATGGTGGAGAGGTGTCTCCGGAAGGAGGAAAAGTTGTTTTAAAGGAAAATTCTAAAATCAAGCAGGATAGTTCTTCTTGTGTAAAGAGGAAGCTTTCTAAACAACTTAAAGGATTGGGTCCTATTAAGTTGTCCCTTAGAAGTAGAAGATTTGATGGGGAGTTGAAAGATAAAATGGGGAACTCTTCACCACTTTATAATTATTGGCTTATATTATCTTTTGGAATTATGGAGGAGATAGGAAGAGTAAAGCTTCTCTATATTTGAAGGAATTTGTGAAGTATAATGAGGTGGTGTTTGTTGGGTTGTTGGAAACTAAATTGACTTCAGTTAATAGAAAGGAAGTTAATTTGCTTATTGGTTTTGGTTGGGACTTTTGTTATGTTCCTTCGAATGGTCTGTTAGGAGGCTATTGGTTATTTGGAAATCTAATTTGGCTTTCTTTTCTTTGATTAAATCTTCTTCTCAATGTATAATTGTTGATATACATATTCATAAGAAGGGTGTTTGGAGGATATCGACAGTTTATGGCAATAAGGATGTGCTTATGAGGAAGGAACTTTGGAGGGATATTGAATTGTGTTCTTTTATATATATTCCCTCAGTTATGGGTGGAGATTTTAATTACCTATTGGCCAAAGAGGACAAGAAGTGTGGGAAGAGATTTGTGCTTTCCCAAGGCTCAAACAAAATGAAAGTTTTTTTGAGCAATAATGATTTTAATGAAGCTAGTTTTTTGGGACCTAGATTTAGTTGGTGTAAAAACAAGGTTGGTGGAGCTCATATTTTGGAGAGATTGGATAAGTGTTATCTGAATTCTTTGGCAATTGGTTCATCCCAATTGATGGTGGCACTTCATCTTGCTAGGATTTCCTCTGATCATTGTCCTATTTTGCTAAACCTAGTGAGCCAAATTCCTAAAACCAAGAAAAATCATAGATTTGAAGATTTTTGGGTATCTTATCCTGCTTTTGCTTTGATTGTGTTTAAAGATTGGAATAGGAAAGCACATGGGAGTTTTTTTTTTTAAGTTCTTAATACTAAGTTTAAAAGATCCTTGAAAGCTTTATTTTTTTGGAGCAAAGCTAAACTTAATGATCTGAATGCTTTAAAGGATTGTCTTAAAAAGGAGACTTTGGGATTGTAAGTGGAGGAAGCTACTGTGGGAGGACTATTAGAAGATAAGATTTTGATTCTTAGATCAAAGGTGAATGAACTTAATAGTACTTTGGCTCGGTTGAATACTTAGTGGAGGCAGTGTACCAAGGTCGATTGGTTGAAGGATGGAGATAAGAATACAAAAATTGTTTAGTCTTATGCTAATGGTAGGAGGAACTTAAAATGGATTTTGAAGATTAACGACTGTGATGGGATAGTGGTTGAAGACAAAAAAAAAGAGAATATCTTCTTTGATTATTTTAGTAACAAATGGCGGTTTAAGGATTGTAGGTTGGAGGGTTGGCTTTCCATTTTGAATGTCCTGAATGAAGAAGACAGAATGTTATTGGATGCAGAGCTTACTTTGAAGGAAGTTATGGGAAAGGTTTGTGAGCTGAAGGGTCATAAATCCCTAAGAAAGGATGGCATATCTTATTCCTTCATTAAGCATTTTTTGTCTATGAGATTGGTCTATTATTAAAAATTATATTTAGAATGCTATCTATCAAGTGTTTTCTATGGGTTCTATGGATTTGGAATGGAAGGGAACTGTGGCGGTGCTTATTACAAAAGTTGAGAATCCTTCAATACCTACTCATTTTTGGTCGATTAGCTTGTGTAAGTCTATTTATAAATTGGTGGCTAAAATTCTTTTGAATAGATATTATGTTATGATTCTTAAGCTCATCTCCACAGAACAAGCTGCATTTTTGAAGGAGTGGTCAATTTCAGAACATATTCTGATGGATCTTGAAGTTTTAGAATTATTAAGTATACTAAAGGCTTGGTTTCTTTCAAAATTGTATGGATCAAGCTTATGATTGCACGTGATGGTCTACTTTGGAGCAAGTTTTGAGGCATTTGGATTTTCCATTGAAGTTTTCAAAGTTGATCATGGAATGTGTTGTGGATGCTAAGTTTTCAGTCTTGATTAATGGCAATTACTCCAAGTGGATTATGGCTAAGAGTGGCTTCTAGCAAGGATGTCCACTATCTCCATTTTGTTCTTTTTATACTCTCAATTATTATCTACTACTTTGACTCATAAAGGTGTTTTGGTGGGTATCAAATTGCACTCAAATATTCATAGAATCTCACATTTGCTATATACATATGTTATTGTAATTTATTATGAATCCAATATTAAAATGGTGAAGGAGGTATGGAAGACCAATGTGGATTTTTGTGAATTGACGGGTCAAAATATTAATTATCAGAAATCCATGTTCCTTTTTGTTAAAGCTATCAAGAAGAGGAAGAAGGAAATTATAGCCTGTCTCATTGGGCTTAGATATATAAAATGATGAATTATTTTGGTGTGAAGATTGCCTTGAGAAGGCTTGTTCATTCTGATTTTCATGGTATCTTAGAAAAATCATTCAGGAAACTTAATGCTTGGGCAAATAAGTTTATGTCCTTTCCAGGGTAGATTACCCCTATTAAATCTTTTATCTTATCTCTTCCTATTTTTCAATCTACTCATTCTCTTGTTCCTAAGAGTATTCTTGCCGATATTGACAAGATGTGTAGGAGCTTTATTTGGCATAAATAGGATGGAAAGAATGGATTTCAGTATGTTAGCTGAGATGTCTTATGCAAACTAATTGATTTGGGTGGATAGGGTGTCCATTATTGTTTTAAGGTTGTGGGTCTTGTGAGAGAAAAGTTGGCCTGGAAGTACCTTATTGATAGAGAGTCTTTATTGAATAATACTTTATGCACTATATATGGGCTGAGAAGTTGGAATTCTGGTCCGTAGAAGATGTTTTCTGCTGCATGGAAGATAGTAGTTGATGGTGAGAAAGCTCTTAGACCTATTATCAGATGGAGATCTGTGGATGGATGGTCTATTAATGTGCTTAAGGATGCTTGGATCCTGGACAAGAGCCTCATTAATTGGCCAACATTAGTTTCTAATAATGTTGAACTTGAATTATTGGTTGAGAAGTTCATTGTCAATGGGGCTTGGGACATGGAGATGCTGCGAAGGTATTTTGGAGAGGAGCTCATCTTGCTGATCGGTAAAACAAATATTTATTCAAATCTTCTTGAAGACCAAGTAGAGTTGCCGAACCAAATGACAGGTAAGACTATTTCTGGTCTTGCTTCTGATGCTATTGTATGTCATGATTCAGTGGATTCGTTTTGGGGATGGATGAAAAAATTGAAACTAAACTCTCATGTGGAAAATTTTTGGTGGAGAGTATTTCATAATGCAATTCCTACATTTAACTTTCTAATACAAAGGAAAATGAGAGAAATAAATTCTTCTCCTATAGGTTGTATGAAGATTAAGGACTATGAGCTTGTGGTTGTGGATTGTTTGAAATTATTCTAGATCATTCAGATTTTGAATAAATGGGGATTTGCAATTCCTTTTTTTTTAGTCCTTTGATTATTACCGTAGATGATTGGATTGTTGTGCTTCTAATCAATTTATTTTCGGAAGGATATATTGCATTGTAGTATTTCTTTCATGGAAGACAAGAAGCAAAAGAATTCATGGTGATAGTGAAGAGAGTAATTTGTTTATTGCTTCTAATACCATCAAGGTGTCTTCAATCTCTAGTTTACCAACTTTGTTAACTTTTCATTGTGTTTATGGGATGTTAATCAACCTAAATGGCTGTTGAAGAAATCTTGGCATCCTGCTCCTCTAGGTTGGATTAAAGTGAACGTGGATGTATGTTTGCTTTCTTCCTACAAGGTTAGTATTGGAGGTGTTTTTAGAGACCATAGAGGTAGGCAATCATTTGCTTTCAGATTCAGTGAGAATCATTAGGATGTAAGTCAATTGGACCTACTTGCTGTATAGTTCTAGGACCAATTTTTGTAAATATGGATGCTTGAATATAAAGGGATCATTATTGAAGGTGATAATCCTAATGTCATCTAGCTACTTCAAAGTTGTTGGAAAAATTCTAAAGGTGGTGCTAACGTCAATCAATTGGAGATTCCTTATGGGTTGAGAGATTTTAATGTGTTATTTTTAATTGGGTGGATAGAGGCTGTAATATATTAGCCGATCTTTGTGCTAACATTACTATTACTTATGATTATTTTTTGGATGATATTAGTTTGTGTAGTATTCCTCCTTTTTTATGTTTGTTAAAGGAGGAATGCGAATCTTTTGGTAGTTTGTAATAGTTTTTTTTATTAATATTGCTTATGCATTCCTTTTTTTTTTTGAGCAAATAGCATTGAAAGAAACCAACCTAGATACAAGCTAAAGCAAATGCTCACATTCCTTCTTCAACAAAGAACTAAGAGAAGAAGGGATGCTAGTAAAAGGAGAACTATCAAAACAAAAATTATTTTCTAAAGCCAAAGTAGCACAAAGGTCGGCTACCTTATTACAATCTCTATTAACATGGTGTGAAAAATTACCTTATTGAAGTCAACCAAGAATAGAAGATCTTCATCTATCAGGTTATAGCTTTTCCACTTAGCCATAATCAAAGAATTTTGAATAAATTTGATAATGTTGAGGTTATCACCCTCATTTATTACTCCTTTTCTATCAATCATCCAAGGTTTAATGAACTTTCTAATTGACATCACAGCATCCATCTCAAGTTGTGCAATGTCCCAATGCATTCTTCTTTTTCCAAAGACAAGTAATATCTTCCTTTGTAGTATCTAAAGATACCTCCAATTCTAGCATTATTAGAAGCTAAAAGAGATGCATCAACATTAATTTTAATCCAACCTAGCGGTTGTGGGTGCCAAGTGGTTTGAAACTCCCTTAGGAGATTAGCACCCCAATGATCAAGAAATGGATTAGAAAGTTTAATGTCTGAAGAAAGAACATTTGCTGGAATAACAGATACGGGCCTTGTCTTCTTCTCATGGAAAATTTCGTTTCTATTCTTCCAACACAAGTACACTGCAGTGCAATATAACTTGACCAAATTAGGATCAAGAGAAGTGAGAATTTTTAGCTCTCTCAAACATTCATCTAAAGAGACAAACATAGGGATGTAAAATCCCCATTCTTGGTTTTTCTATAAAATATCTAGCAAATGTTTACACCTAACATCAACATGTTCAAAATTTTCCACATCTTCACAACCTCTAGCAAATAAATCCTGATTTTAAGCTTCCTATATTTCAAAAATTCATTTGTTGGAATAGAAAATTTGCTCATTATCCACCAAAATAGCTCCACCCAAGGGGTAAGCTTCAATTTTTTTAACCACTTTGAGAATCCAAAATCTTCCTCTTTAAAGTCACGGTACATGTATGCCTCATAAGCTCTAGCAGTAATTATTTTCCCAGAGAAACGGCAAATCTCATCCACGTAGTCATCAGTAGCATCACTATAAATTAAGATTTGCACGATTAAAGTGATAATATCCTTATGAAAGAAGTGGTGTAACTCTTCAACCTTCCAGTTACCATTCGAATTAATGAAGTAACTGAGCATGACGTCTTCCAAGCCTGAACAATCCATAATAGTTGGCCAATCATTCAGACATTTGTCCAAGAACCAAATGTCATTAAGAACATTTATCTTCCTGCCATTAACCACTCTCCACCTTAGTAAAGGTTTTAAGTATCTAGCTCCCTCAGCTAAAATTTTCCAAGCAATTGAAGATCCTTTTTTGCATTCAGTTCTCAACATGTTATCACCATACTTAGCAGTAATAATTTAATGGAGTAATGAATCAGGATTTTCTAGCAGCCACCATGCCAACCTTGATTTAAGAGGTCCATTTCTATTAACAACTGAATGAAAGTTTAGCCCACCATATGCTTTTGGCTTACAAAGATCTTTCCAAGATATGTAATGCAAACCTCTTTTAACATTTTGTTTATGCCAAATGAATTCTCTATAGCACTTATTAACTTCATAAAGCACTTTCTTTGGAACCAAATTATATGTAGAAATAAAGTTGGGAATAGACAAAAGAGAATATTTGGAAAGAGTAATATTACCAGCCATGGAAAGACATTTTCTCCCCCAAGTATTCAGCCGTTGTAAAATTGTATCTTGTAAGTATTGAAAATAAGCTTTTACTGTTCTTCTCAACATCATTTTTACACCTAGATACTACTTTTCTTTGGTATTTTTGAACTTCAGAATATTCTTAACCCGCTACATATTAGATCTGCTAGTTCCCTTACTGAATAAAATTTGAGACTTTGAATTGTTCACCTTAAGTCCCGTCCAAGAGAAGAAATCTGAAACAATTCTCTTTAAGGTGTTAGCCAGCTTTATTCATGTTCTAGAGAAAATCATCACATCATCGGCATATAGCAGATGATTTATCCTTTGAGCTCTAGGTGAGATTTTAATTCCCAATTCATGTCCTCTTTGTGCCATAGCTAGTGAAAAGAGTTGAGAACAAATAATAAAAAGATAAGGAGAAAGAGGGCTTCCCTGACGAAAGCCATTTTCTGCATTAATCCAGTTAGAAACTTTTCCATTCAAAATAAAGGAGAATCTAGTATTTTTAACACATTGCATAATAATCATGGAAATCATCACAGGAAATCCAAACATCTTTAAGACTTGATACAAAGTCTCCCAACTCATGCTATCATAAGCTTGCTCCATATCAAGCTTAATTGCCATCATGCCTTGTTTTCTTTTCGATAGTCTAAACTTATAAAAAACCTCATGAGCTAACAAACAGTGATCAGACATAGATCTCCCAGGAAGAAAAGCAACTTGTTCTTCACTGATACACTTTGAAATACAACATTTCATTCTATTCAAAATCATAGTTTCCACAAGTTTATAAGTAGTTTGGCACAAACTTATAGGCCTAAAGTTCGAAGGAATACAAGGATTTTTAATTTTAGGAATTAAAACAACCAAAGTATCTTTCCATTTAGCATGCATGATTCAGTTTTGAAGAAACTATCAATTGCATTCCATGTTTCACCTTCGATAATTTCCCAAAAGAACTTAAAAAAGGAAGTAGTAATACTGTCTAAACCATGAGACTTGTTGCTTATGCATCCCTAAAAAAAAACTAACACAAGCAAAAGAAAATTAAAGCTTGATCTCTTTTTTTCTTTTTTCATATTTTGAAGAACAAATAAATAATGCAAAAATTTTAGCTAACACAAATTAAACTAACTACAGCTTGTAATGAAAAAATAAATTCATATAGGAGATATAAAGTATAGAAAAGAAAATTCAAAAAGAGCACATTAGAAATTTTATAGTGGTTTGGTCAACCTTGACCTATACCCACTCCTGAATTTCTTCCTCTCTATGTATTCCCTAACATTATAGTGACACTCCTTTTTTTTTTTTTTAGTGACACTCCTTTTGCCCCCACAACAAGGTGGAGAAGCCCTTACAAATCACTTCCACCAAACCTAGTGTGACAAAGAACCAAAAGCTATGTCACCCTCTTGGTCATGACAACGAACCTTCAATCTTTTCTCACCATCATGGAGGGAAGAGAAGCCACAAAATCTTTATCATCTTCTTGGCAATGGTAGTGAATTGATAAACCTCTTTTACCCTCCTAATGATGGAGGAGAATGCAAGAAATCTTTCTCACCTTCCTGGTGATGGTAGAGAACCATCAATCCTTTTCATCATAAAAAAATTTTCACCCTCATCATGAAGGTAGAGAACTCAAGACCCTGAATTTAGCTTCTCTCCCAAGAGCAACTCCAAGAAGTCACCAAGGACACTAGAAGAAGCAAGGTGCATGATTTCTTGGAGCATCTATGTGAACACTCCTCACACACATCCTCACTTTCTCCCTCTCTAGGCCAAAATCTCTCTCAAGAATTCTCCATCAGAGTTACTTCAGTAGTCAAAAATCTTAGTAGAGACTTCATTAAGTTACTTAAGTACAAGGCTTCAAAAAACCCTAACTTTTTAATAAGGCTATTGATTTTTATACTTTATGATATGGGTTTGTATAGTATAATTAATCTAAAATAAGGGTTTGAAGAATATGATGGAATAATCATTCAAACAAACTATTCAAATTATTCATACATATCATATAGTACAATATAAGTTAATGCAGCATGATTAATTAAATTTCACTATATTCGTACAACATAATTATTGGGTTGATTGGAAATTATCTCTATTAATCATCTAGTATGATTCATATTATTTAGTATGTTCAATTCAAATATCAAGGGTTTGCATAAAACATTCAATGATGAACTATATGATTAGTTTTAAAATTAAGGTTTTCATCCAGTGCAATCTTCGAGATGATCTAATTTCATCTCTTTTAATCTTGCGGTATGATCTGTATCATACAATATGATTAGCCATCTTTATTAAACCTTGATTTTGTTGAATAATTAGAGGTAATAAATTAAGTAATATTTCAAATATCATATAATATGATTAGGATAGTACAATACGAATATTTAAAAATACAAATTTTAAAATACTTAAATTATCTGGTGACTAGGGTATCTTGTGCAAGAAAATAGTATAGTGAGATTAGTTTAAAAATTTCAGATCATTTTTCTCGCTCCTTAAATGTGTGTGTGCTCGATCACCAATTTAACATACACCCTTTTATAGACAAACTCAAGAAATATAAAATAAAGGAAAACAAAAATACATACTCTTTTGAAAGACATCCTATTCTACAAAAACTTGATCCTTGATCAATCATGAGTCGTGTATGATGTAACTAAAATATTTGTACACATAAAAATAATAATACTTAATATTTATGCTAGAAAAATAAAATTTCCATGAATAATGTTTTTTACCATCAAAATCACAAGCTAGGGATCCTTGAATGCAATATTCTCCCCTTTTTTATGATGGAAAACATTTTTAGTTGAAAAAGTAAGTTAATACTTTTATCTTATTCTCCCCATTACTAGGTGATAAATTGGAAAATAGGGGTAAGATAAATTTTAACTTTATTTAGATTTTTTTAATTAATTTTTAAATAAAATGCAAAAGAGAAAAAATGCACTACTAATAGAAGATGAACAAGATGAATTATTTAATAAAAATGAACCAACACACAAATAACTAACTACTACTCCCACTTTTAACATCACCAAAATGATGCTAAATTAAAGACATACAAGAAAATTGCAGAATAAGGAAAAATAACTAATCTCATAGCACAACACACAAATCCTAAAAGTTGAGGCTCCTGGTCTGGTGGTGGTGGCTAGAAATATTTGTGAATGGTGGAAAATTGTTCCCCAAACCACACTATGTTCACCTCGTGTTATTATTGTTGTTGGTGAATATTAGTATCCAGACAAGACTCCAATTGATTAAATTATTGTATCAGCTCCTTGTAAAGGTTAGGCTGGTATACTGATATAGTTGGTGGCATTTATGCTGGTGTAGATTATGGAGAAAGAGTAGTTGTAGGACCAGGTCCCCCTTCCTCATTGAAATAAGGTTCTTCTTATTGTTTCCCCCGATGATGGCAAAAAAGAATGTGGAAGGAATTGTTAGTGTAGAAAATAGAAAAAATATTGATAGTAGCAAGGTAGGTAAGCTCATAATTTTTTTCCATAATATAAGTAATGATATGTCCAAGAGAAATATTTTGCTTCCTTCTAGTGGATGGAAGACAGACGAGAGTAAGGTTTTGAATATTATCAATAATAATCCAGTTATCCTTAAATTGGGTTTCAAACATAATAAGGTAGGTGACTAAGGAAATAAGTGGAGTTATATTTATGTGGTATCTAGCTTTAGGGATAATTGAGGTTTGAAGTACTTGCTAGATAATACATGCATTTGGGTTTAAAGATTGGACTAGGTGTTGATGTTAATTTAGGAAAATATTTATAACAATTAAATTAACCACACTCCAATTAAAGTCTCCTCTAGAAGCCATTTATTAGGTTTGTGGCCCTTTTGTGGATATATAAAGACATATGCATAAGTCTTCCTTAGCTATTTCTATGGGTATCCTACAAACATATCATCATACAATAGGAGTAGAAGCACTAACCCATAGATTTGCAAATAAATTATTTTGAAGTTCAAAGTTAATGGAAAAGGCATGGGTAAGCCAAAATTGTAGAGAGGTCGAAGAGAAGAAATTCATCACATCATAGTTCAAGGTTTGTTGATTTAGCATTTTGGATGGGGTGATGTGGGATTCCATATACTTATAATATGCATCTCCATCTTCTATAGATTATAAATGATCATTGATAGGGCAAGAAGAGGAAGAGACTCTTGGGCTTAGTTGACCATGCTTTTTGCCTCTAGCCATTTGAAAAAGTGAAAGCATGAAGGTAAGAGTCAAGAAGGAAGAAATGATTTGAAGGATTGGATGTGTTAAACTTTTGAAATCCTTCTAATTTATATAATTTTTAGCCGATTGTACAGTGATAATTGAGATCTTATAGTACAATCAAATGAATTTAAATCGTATGGATTACTTGTAAAAAAGTGATCAAATTGTATAGTACAAAAAAATCAAACTGGATGATTTTAATGAAATGTGTTCATCCCAAGGAGTTGTCTTTATGTCTTTTGACTAAATTGATCGTATAGTATAAACAAGTTAATTATTATTAAATCGTTCAATTCAAATTCATCCAATAGATTTTTCGACATGTATCATATAATACGAAGAGGTTTTAATATGATATCATCGCCAATAATTTAATAGATGTAGAATGCTGATTTAACAGAGGGTAGAGATTTATGCAGAGATGTGTAGATTGTATAATACGAAGGTAATCGTACAGTATAATTTGAACAATTTTTTTTTTCAAAAATTTTAAATATTTTTTAATTGAAAATGAAAGTTGTGTGATGATTAGGAAACATCTACTAAATACAAAAAAATAAAAAAATGAAAAATAGAAAAACACACAATAACAAATAGAAAGTCACAAAAAAAACAAACATTTACAAAATGCTCTATTTCAAATGTTAGCATTATTTAGATTCACCCTGAATCAAGCATGAATGTTTATAACACCTAGTCTAGTTCTCTTGGTTCTAAAGGTGATATAGGTAAGGGGTTTGGTAAATATGTATGTCAATTGATCTATAGTAGTTATATGATCCAACTTTATATCGCCTATGGCAACATGATATCTAATAAAATGATACCTAATATTTATATGCTTAGTGCTAGAGTTTTGGATTAGATTTTTGAAATGTAGATGACACTAGTGTTGTCACACAAAATAGGAATGGTGCCTATAAGTAGTCCAAGATCTAAGATTTATTACTTTAACAATAAGACCTAAGCAACACAGCTTCCTACAATAATATATTCAACCTCAGTGGTGGATAGGGCCATTGAATTTTACATTCTACTAGATAAGGAAACTAATGATTGGCCTATTAACTGCAACATTCATGAAGTGCTTTTTCTGTCTACCCTACATCCTGCAAAGTCAAATTCTGAATATCTAATGATATCAAAGGTTGAGTTTTCTTTAGGGTATCAAATACCTAGGTTTTTGGTACCAAATAGGTATCTAAGAATTCTCCTAATGGTAGTCATATGGGACTCAATGGATTAGCGTAAAATCTAGCATAGAGGTTTACACTAAACATGATATCATGTCTACTAGAAATGAAATAAAGAAATGATCCAATTAACCCTCTATATTTCTTCTGATCAACTGAATTTCTGTTGGGATCCTTATCTAACTTCATAGTAGAGCTCATGAGAGTATTGGTTGCCTTAGCATTATCCATCATATATTTCTTAAGGATATCATTGATATATTTTGTTTGGCTTTACCTACATATAAATATACTATGAAGACTCCTTCATAAGAATTGAGATATAACTTTCTTAGAGGTGATTTTTGATTAATCTAGATAAAACATCCACAACCAAATACATGTAGGTGACATAAGCTAAGTGTTCTACCCTTAAGCAGCTAATAGGGTGTGTTATTTAACATGGATCTAACAATGAACCTATTCAGCACATAATAAATAATAATTACTATTTCTACCCAAATGTATCTTGCAAGAGAATATAACATGGCCCAACTAGCTTTTACTAATGTTCTATTCTTCTTTTTATCTATTAAATTATGTTGAGGGGTCCAAGGGGTAAAAAAATTATGTTATATTCCTACCTCCTAAAAAAAGGATTCAAATTTATCATTTTCAAAATCTCCACCATGATCACTATGAATAGTCAATATCTCACATCCTAATTTTCTTTGTATTTAGATGGAGAAGGTTCAAAGTTTTTTAAATGATTCTTTCTTTTATGCTTGGAATCTAACCTAGATAAATCTAGAGTAATCATCAATAATCACAAATCCATAGGATTTCCCTCCTAGGCTGGCTATACTAACAGGTTCAAATATATGAAGAATTTCTAGTGTCCTAAAGGTGATGATGTTCTTGACTAAATGAAATGAAGACTTGATTTACTTTCCTAGTTGGCAAACATCAGATAGGTGGTACTTTGTGAAATCTAACTTAGGTATGTCTCTAACTAAGTCTTTTTGGGTAAACTTCCTAAGGGAATTCATCCTTGCATGACATAGTCTCTTATTGCATAGCCGGGATTCAATAATAGTGGCTATCAAATACAAAGAATTAAAGTATTTAGTGTAATTTAAATTAAGCATATAAATATTGTTAACTCTTTTTCCTTCTAAAACCAATTTGCCATCTAAACTAATTGAGCAATTTATGGATATAAATTTAATGTAAAACCCTTTGTCACACAGCTAAATAATGTTATATAATTACAAGTAAAACATTCTTAATGATGAAATTCTTTAAATTTCCAGTTATATTTGAGCCTACAAATTTCCTAGTTGTGTCATCTCCCCGTGTAACCTTGCCTCCTAACCTAGCCTCCAGCATGATGATCTACTTCAAATCTATAGTCAAACAAGTATATTATTTTGGAACCCAAGTGAGTTTGGGTTCCACTTTAGGCCTTGATGAATAACTTCCCTGCATGTTGTGATGTGGTGTTAGTGATTTGGGCCTCTACATTAGATATGTCCTATGGTGTATTCTGCAAGTCTGGGATATGTTACATAGCATGCCATAAGAATAACACCTAAACCTAGGGAACATATTTACTAGTTTATACTATGGATTGTGCCTCTTCTTAGGGGTATATGATACATGCTGTGATGCAAGGTTATACCATTGTGTCAATATAGGTGGTATTTTATTTTGTTTAAATGTATGGATTTTTTGTTTTTGGAATTGATTTGCACTTTCAAAACGTGAAACTTTCAACTTTAATGCATTCTTGTTACTATTTAATTCAATTGGGTATATTTTTAATTATTTGTTTGAATTTTCTATCCTTGATGCTTTAACTTTAAGGACTCATATGCATTGGTTTGATCAATATGCTTCTTGTTTAATGCTTCAAACTTTTTAAGTAAAGGCATGTGATTACTATCTAAAGTAGAATGTTCAATTATCAGACAATCATGTTCTTTTTATAAAGTAGAAAAGTTAGTGTTTAAGCTAGAATACACCTTTTTGAGCTTTCTATATGAATCATGCATTTTTTTAGATATGTTAAACAATTCATCATAAGATAGCTAACATACCTTATCTTTATCTAACTGGCCAAGATTATCATTATCCATAAGAAAAATATTTGTTACCTCCTCTGTTGCTTCTTGTTCATGTTCCAAATATGGACATGAGTACTATAATTTTGATGATAAGAAACATTATTGTTTCTTGACTACTTCTATACTTACAGATTTATTTTCTTGACTACTTCTAAACATTCATTTAACACATGACCTTTCAAGTTGACATATTCACTTGGAACATCAATCAGCTTAAGATCAGGTAGACTAGGATTGAGTCAGATTGTAATTTCTATTTGAATGCATATTTTACCTTTCCTTGAGTCAAATGTACTATGATGGATCTTGAAGCTAAGTAACCTTTCACACACACACTTAGAGGGAGAAATCTGGTGAGTTAAGGTTTTTTTATTTTTGATCATATCGTACAAGACGATTTCAAATTGTCATTAACAATTAGTTAAAAATAGGATCCCTAATTAGGGTACCCTATTAAGATGAGATAATTAAGTAATCATACACTTCTCTCACAACATCTCTCTACTCTGACTATTTTGAGGTGATTTAGGGTTTTTCTCTTCTGCTTCTTCTTTACACTCCTGACATCGATTATTTGGTTTTTTTGAGCTAATTTCTTCGCTGTTGTTTTGATTGGTGTGTCTTGTGATTTCTTTTGAGTTCTTTTTTTCCTTTGCTAGTTCTAGGAGATGACATCCTAGACATCATATAACCCAAGTACTTTTTGTTCTCAGATGGGAAATGATGATCTTTTAATGATGTTTTTGTGGGTGATATGTCCCCTTCAACAAAGCTTAATTTTGTGCAAACTTCATTTAAAGGATGCCCAACTTTGATGTTGGATGATTCTGTTGTTTCATAGCTATCTGTTCCTTTTACTCACACTTTGGTCGGCAAGGTCATTCTTCATTGCCATAAATTGGATGTTATTCAAAAGTTTTTTGGTAACCTCAAGTTGCCTCGCTCTTTTCACACTTGCTTGTTAGATCTGGATCATATTTCTATTCAACTTAGTAATAATCTTGATTAAAGTTGCATTTTTTTAGGAGATCTTATAATATACAAGCTTGTCAAATGAGATTACTAAAATGGAATATGGATTTTGATGTGAGAGAGGAATCTCCTATTACCCCTATTTGGATTTTGTTTTAAAACTTCCATCTTCATTTTTTTTCCTTCTAAGAACTTATTCGATTTAGCTTCGATCTTGGGTAGGCCGTTGCAAACCGACCAAGCTATGACATCTATCTCTTGGCCATCTGTGGCTCGCATTTTAGTCGAGTTGGATATTTCTAAGAAATATCTTAATGAAATTTGGATTTGTTCAAAATTGAATGGGTATTTCTAAAAAGTGGAAATTTAAAACTTTCCCATTTTTTGCTCTCATTGTAAGATGCATGGTCATGTGTTAAATGAATGTTTAGTTTGCATCCCCAACTTCATAAGGAGAAGGTTACAACCAAACCTTTGCATGGGAATATTGCTTCTTTAGTTGAACTTAATATTGTGAAACCTAATCTGGTTGTGGTTGAGGGTAATAGTTCTCATATGCAAGTTATTATTGAGGAACATCTTCTTGACGTGGTTGATGGTAATGGTACTAATGTGAAGGATGCTACAGTGGACCCAATTGTATGTAATTTAACTCAAAATGAACAATTGTCCAACCAAAATTTTGATCCAACTTTTGAATAGAGAGTCAATCCTCACTCTATCACTTCTTTTCATATTGACTGTCAAAATGTGGATGAGAAAATTTTAGCTATTATTAATAATCAAAATATGGCTTCATCTTCATCTAATATGCATTGTGTTATTAACAAAAATTGGCTTGATATGGATTTCATGATGTCAAATAATAATTTTTCTAATACAATGTCTATTCAAACTGTTGTTCTTGCTCAGGAGGAAGGTGTCGTTGTTGCTCAAGAGGAAGGTGTCGTTCTTGCTCAGGAGGAAGGCAAAATATGTATGATGGAAGGTAATGTTGGTAGTGATTTAAGAAGCAAAACTAGTTTGGAGGATGGCTTTATCTTTGAGGATGGGGAATTGCAGCAGGATGTTAGACAAGAAGGTTTTATTGTTGATTGTAAGCTTCCCTTAAACTCTCATTATCATAGTGATGCTTTTATTGCTATAGAAGATATGGATATGATGGAAAAATGTTTTGCTAAAGATGATAATGACACTAGTATCAAATTCCATAGTAGGAGAGGTAGGAAGAATAAGAACATCATTTTACAATCACCTAGAACCACCCATTTACATACTTCTCACTAATTCTGTTCTTTATGTTTAATTATATTATTTGGAATGTTAGGGGAATTGGGTGCTCCTCTTCTAGGTTAAGAGTTATAAGTTTATGTCATATTTATAATGTCTTTATTCTTGTTTTGCTTGATTCTTTTATTTCTTTTGCTAAGTTGGCTAGTATTTCTCGGTTTTTGGGATTTAAGCATGCTATTTCGAATTTGGCTAATAAGATTTTGGTTTTATGGAAGGATCCTATTAAGATTGATGTTATTGATGATTTTACTCAAGTGATGCATTGTAATGTGAAAGTTTTAAATTTTCATTATTGTGCATCCTTTGTTTATGCTTCTTCTTCTCGGTACATAAAGAAATTATTATGGGATCAACTTAGTAACTTTTGTAGTATTTGTAATTTTCCTTGCCTTATTGGTGGTGATTTTAACACTATTGCTAATCCTTTTGAGCATATAGAGGGCTCTTCTCCATCCTATCAATCTATGGAGGAATTTAGTAACATGATTATTGATTGTAATATAATTTATATTGGTTTCTCTGGTAATAAATTCATTTAGAACTGGGATCATTTATGGAAATAGTTGGATAGAGTGTTATTTAATGATTTCTCTCTTAACTCTTTTAATAATATTTCTATCGAGCATCTTAGCAGTACTCTCTCTGATCATTCACCCTTATTAATTAGTTTTAAGACTAGGAAAATTAACTCTTCCCCTTAATTCATATTTCAAAACATGTTGTTTCTTCATGAGTCTTTTTTGGGTATGGTTTTGGATAATTGGCAAGCTCCATTACATCCCGATAAGTCTATCTTTTGCATGAGGTAATTTTGGCTTAAGCTGAAAAGGCTTAAGCAAGTTTTGAATTGGTGGAATCTTAATATTTTTAAAAATCTCTTTAGTAATATTTTTTAACTTGAGAAACATGTGAATAATTTTGAGACTAATTATGAAGTTAATCCTTATGATACTAACTTAAGTTTATTGAGGGATGCTAAAGATTACCTTTATAAATTATAATCTCAGGAGGAAACTTTTTAGGAAACAAAAATCCATTGCTAACACCTTATTGAAGGTGATAATAATAACAAATATTTCCATTTCTTGGTTAAGAGAAAACGGGCAAAAAATTGTATTAACAAAATTCATCAAGATGATGGGTCTACGACTGAGGATAGCTTGAAGATTACTAATCTAGATGTTCAACATTTTAAAAATATTTTCAATACAGATTTTACTCCTACTCAAATTAAAAATCTATCCATTATACCTAACCTTATACCTCAAGAGGATACTGAGTTTCTTTCTAAACCTCCTTTAGAGGAGGTTAAAGAGATTGTGCATGACATGAATGGTTATTCTGTGGCTGGGCTAGATTGCTTTACCACAAATTTTTTTCAGAAGTCCTGGCATATTATTAGTAATGATCTTTATTCTATTGCTATGGATTTTTTTACTAGTAATTCCATTCCTAAGTTTTTTATTGCAACTTCTATTGTGCTTATTCCGAAGGATAATTCAGTTAATAATTGGAATGATTTTAGACCTATTAATATGTGTACCTCTTTATATTTTTCTTTCTAAAATTCTTATGATTCGGTTAACTTCTATTTAACTTAGAATGATATTTTCGTTCCAAATGAGTTTCTTGAAAGGGTGGGCTATTTCTGATAATATCCTATTGGCCCAAGAATTTTGTCAAGATCTGGATGTTATGGTGAGAGGTAGTAACTTGATTTTGAGCTTGATATTTCTAAGGCCTATGATAACCTATATTGGAACTTTATTTATAACATTTTACATCTTTTTGGTTTTGATTCTATTTTCATCAAGCTTATTAAAAACTATGTTGAAGGCTCCTATTTATTTATTATTCTTAATGGTAATAACCATGGTTTTTTAAAATCCTCTCATGGTTTAAGACAAGGTGATCCAATTTCTTATGCCCTCTTCATTATTGTGACTGGTTATTTTCTAGAGGCCTTACCAACCTCTTTGAGAATTATACTATCTTTTACTTTAGAACTTTGGGTGGTCTTCCTATTTCTCACTTATGTTTTGTTGATGACTTTATAATTTTTACTAATGCTTATGTTAATAGGATGAATATACTTATGAAATTCTTTCATCAATTTGAAATGGTTATTGATTTTCTCTAAATAAAAAGAAGTGTTATTTTATTGCCCCTAAGAGAGTGTCTAACAGCCATATTGTGGCTATTAAAGACTTAACTGGTTTTTTGCATGCTCATTTTCCTATTAAGTATCTTGGGGTTCCTCTTTTTAAAGGAAGAAAGAAAAATTTTCTTTTTAATTATTTAGTTACTTCTGTGCATACTAAGCTTTTATCTTGGGATTCTAATTTTTTTAGTTTTTTGGGGTAGAATAATTCTTATCAAAAGTGTCCTTTATTTCTTTCTTGTTTATATTTTTCAAACTATGCTCCCTACACAAGTGATTTGCAGTAGAATTTATAAACTTATTAATAAATTCTTTTGTAGAGGGGCTAGTAGTATTCAAAAATTATTTGGTCCTCTTGGGACAAATGTTATGGTGTGTTGGTAGAAGGGGCCTTAGGTTATAAGAGTATGAATGACTTTGTTTATGCTTTTTCTTTCAAACAGTGGTACAACTTTCAAGCAAAAGTGATCCTTTGGGTGAAATTCATGATTGCTAAGTATTGTGTGGGTAAATACCCTACTACTTGTTACTTCAAACAAGGTGATTCTAAAGTATGGAAGAGACTTTGCAAAGTTAAATGGGTTGTTGACCCTTCATCGCTTGGGGGCTTGGTAATTGTAATATTTTCTTTTCGCAAGACCAATGGTTGGGTGACCAGTCTATTGATTCTATTATAAACTCCTCTTGCACTATGGCCATTAAGGTGAATTACTTCATTACTGATAATTGTTGGGACTATCAGAAACTTTCTAATGTTATTCTTGACTTTATTATTCAACAAATTTTGAACCTTCTCCTGAATATGAACTCTCATGGTTTAATTTTATGTGATTTGTCCAAGGATGGTGGTTTTAGATTAAAGGATGCTTGGAATGCTTTTAGAGCTAAGAATAATGTTGCAAATATCTTTTCTATGATTTGGCAAAAAAGTATTTCTTCCAATATAGTTGTTTTTTATTGGAGGATTTTATGTAAGTTTATTCGTATGGATGATAACTTAATTAAAAGAGGTTTTATTTTTCCTTCTAAGTGTCAATGTTGCTATCATGTGGAGAATATGCATCATGGGTTTATTTTTGTTCCTTTAACTATTAAAACATAGGTTTAATTTGATGACTTGTTCCAATTAAACTATTTTAATTCTAAATTGCCTATTTATGCTTTTCTTAATTCATGGTTTATTAAGACTAAAGGGCATATCAGAAATGTTATCCCCTCTCTCATTATGTGGTATTTATGGTTGGATATGAATAATTATCTTTTTAATGGTGTTGATATGAGCCATCGTAGGATTATTCAGAATGTGAAAAACAAGGTTTTGCCTCTTTACTTTGTTAAACTTCCCTCTGTTAAGAATTTTAAAAACTATTATTTTGTTGCTTCTTCTTTAGGTATTTCTTGGGAGGCTGGTCATAATTCCAATGAGATGAGAAACATTTTTTGGATAAAGCCCCAAGTTAATTTCTATAAGCTGAATATGGACGATGCTATTAATTGTTCCTCCTTGGGGTGTGGTGGGGTTATCAGAGATAGTAATTGTACTCTGATTATGGCTTTTATTGGTCATGTTCATAAGGGTGATGTGAATTAAGCTGTCATCTCGACTATTCTTTATGGTCTTTGGTTATGTATTTCTCTTGGTTTAACTAATGTTGGCATCGAAGTTAATTCCAACTATAGTTTTCAATTTTTAAATTTTATCATTGATATAGTGTGTATTCCTGAGCTATTTTATCGTGTGAGAGATATTAAGAATGTTTTGATTTTTATGAACTATTCCTTACATCATGTTTATGAGGAGGGGAATGCATGTGTAAATTAGCTTGCCAACTGGGGTTGTAGTTTGTATTTCATTTTTAATTTGACTGGTACTAATCTTCCTACTCCTTTGAAAGGTCTTTTGATTTTATATGCTATTAATTTACCCTATGTTACTATTTAAGGCTTACTTTTGGCTGGAGCTAGTGGTGTTGCTTTTCTGGGATCTAGTCACTGTATTTTTGCTTTATTGCTAGTTTGTGTTTGTTTGGCTTCATGGGTTCTGGCAACCTTTCCCCTTTTTGGACTGCTACTATTTTTCTCAGTCTGGGTAGTTTTTTACTAGTATTTTTGGTTTTTGGTGTTGTGGTGGCATTTGGGAGGCTTTTTTCAGTTTTCTTCCCTGGTTTGTCACTTGGTGTGGTTCTTGGCCTATCTCTAGGTGTTGTGACTCCCTGGTTGTTTTGTTTGGGTGCTTAGTTTTTGATCTGGTGGATCGGTTTCTCTCAGTCTCTGTTGTTTTTTGCCAATAGGTTTGGTTTTTGGAACTTTTTTATATCTATTTATGGTGGTGTTTGGGGGGCTTTAGCTAGTTGCTCTTCCTATTATGCCGCTTGGTGCTGTAGTGTTGCTTCTGTCCAATTTCTTAGTGTTTTGAATCTCTAGTTGATTTGTCTAAATATTTAGTTTTGGCTCTGGTGAAGCTAGTTCTAGCATTTGGTCTTATCTCCTGTGTGCTTGGTAGGGCCTTTGCGGGAGCTATTTTCCTGATATTGCTCTATCTTTGTTTTCTCAGGTCTTAGTTATTTGGGGTTAGGCTATTGGGCTAGTTGGTGCTGCTTGTTGATGGGCTATTTCATTTTTAGAATCTTAGTGCTTTGATGTGTTATAAGGGAAGGTTATCCTTTTTATTCGCATTTGTGTTTGTGTTTTTCTTTGAGTTTTGTCTGTATCAACTTAAATTATTATGGTATCTCTTACTGCTTCTTTCTATCATCTTCTTATTCTGTTAATATTTATGAGGTAAATTATTTGGATTTCTATAAGATAATTTCTAGTTTATTTTTGCTATGTCTATTTTATATATCAGCCTTTTTTGCAGGGTTTATTTTGTGCAGATGATCGTACGACTGATTATTGGAGCCGTATCATGGAGCTTCCTACTTCTTTTTGTTTTGCTATTTTTCGGTTTCTTTTTCCTAAGCACCGTAGGATATTACTAGGTTTTTTTGTACTTGTGATTAGTTGGGAACTCGAGCATATAGTTTTTTTTTCTATTTCTTTTTGTAGCTCTTTTGAGCACTAGAGAGATGGAGGTCCCTTTAAGGAATGTGCAATCACTTTCTTTAATTAACGCATAGGCCCCTTTATGGGTTTCTCCAAAAAAAGGGATAATTAACTAATATCTCTGGATGATCGAGATTGTATAGGATGATCAGTAATATGTTTGAAACTCTACCGCCAATATTATTTTAGACATATTTTTGAAATTTTAATTTTTGTCTAATCGACCCTGACGATCTACATCGTCCTAGACAATACTAGACAATCATGCCTAAATTGATCTGATGATTAAGAGAGTAATTATGGTTAAAATATGCAATCAAATCGTATAGGGCGATCCACTATGATCATCATGGATGATATGTTATATTTTTGTTGAACAATACCCATCATCCATTATGAAAACAATGATTTTCCTCTAATCGCCCAGGTAAAATGTCCAGGACATCCTAAGACTATTATGGAATGATTTATCGATTGCCACCCACATTATATTAATCATCTTGAATAATCTCATATTCAAATAGGACGATCTATACAGATTCTTGTATTAATCATACTGAGCAAAGGTGGTCGTCCTAGTTGATAAGGAAGTTTTATACTAATCATACATGACGATCTATCTATCTTCATGGATGATTACTTGCATAGAATTGAAAATTAGGGCTTTTTTTGGATGTCATCTATTTAAGCTTAAGTATTTATCCTTTGAAATAATCTTTTACTGAATTTCTAACCAAAGGGAGCTTAGAGAAGGAGAAGGTTAGTTTGGGATAGAGGGAGTATCTTGCGAGTGGGAGTTTCTAAGGGGAATCACAAAGGTTGCTTCAAGCAAGGATTCATTTGTCTTCTTCAAGCTTCATTATTAGTTCTTTGATTGCTCTAGGGAGACTATCATTAGCATCATATTAGGTTTTCTTCCTACTTCAGGAGGGAGTAAAAGGATTCTAGGTTCTCTTCCTTCACTAGGAGGGTGAAAAAGGTTTCATGGTTCTCTGCCTCACCAGGATGGTGGAAAGATTTTAAAAGGGCTTCTCTGCCTTACTGTGGGAGCAAAAGAAGAGTCACTGAAGGTTTAGTGCAATACTTTGAGAGGGTGTCTCCAAGGAGTGGACGCAAGTCAAGTTTACCAAACCACTATAAATCTTGTGTTCTTTCTTATTACGTTTCTTCATTTTAATTTCCGCACTTTAATTTTATGCAGTTAATTATATGGTTAAAATCTCTAATTTATTTTGTTAATCACTTCTGCATCAAGGGTTGATCTTGTTTGTTTTGAAATTTTCAAAAAGTTTGCAAAAAGATTTTTCTTTTTGTTTAAGAATGTTTAAAACTACCAATTCATGCCCCCTCTTTATTAGCCTAAGGCTAGTTCATAAGGGCTTAACAACCCGAACAAACTTTCAAGTTGTATCAGAGTGGGATTCATAAAATCAAGCTTTAGAAAACTTTTAAATTTTGATCCATGGCTAACTTTTGAAATAGAAACACCGCAGAAGGTTATTCAATCACTAGACCGCCTCTTTTTTATAATATACCATTTGATTTTTGGAAAACTTGCATGTTCACCTTTTTTACAATCAATTGATTATTGCATTTGGATGCTAGTTAAGGATAGATATTCTTCAACAATTAAATTTGTTGATGGCATGAAAATTAAACTTCCTTTTACTTAATTGACTTTTGATGATAGATATCTAGCAAAACTGAATGCTAAATGTTTGAACTATTTTTTCCTCTTTAAAATTTGAAGATTATATGTGTGTTTCCACTTGTTCTACTAGAAACGAAATTTGGGACATGTCATGCATAACTTATGAAGGTACAAATGAAGTTAAAAAATTTAAGCTGAATATTCTTTTGCATAATTATGAACTTTTCTCTGCATTAAATCTAACAAACGTATTTCTAAAATGTATACTAGGTTTGCAGAGATTGTTACATCTCTGCATGCCTTAGGAAGAGAACTCACAAACTATGAAAAAGTTAACAAAATTTTGAGATGTCTACATTCTTCCTTTGATTCAAAAAGTACTTCCATTATTGAATCTAAGGATTTAAATGTTTGTTCAATCGATAACTTACTTAGATAACTAATTACTTACGAGCATGGAGTGAACCAAAGGCGGATTGATGCATGTAAGAAGAAAAGGGAGAAAATTGTAGCCTTAAAGGCTAATGATTCAAACACTGATTCTTCTAGTTTTTAAAGTGATAATATTGCTTCAATTACAAGGTAATTCAAGGGATTCTTAAGGAAAAAAGAAAAAAATATCGTCATAAATAGAATTAATATAAGAACCATAAGAATTCTAAAGTTTCTTCTGAAATTATTTGTTTTAATTGCAGAAAGCCCGGGAATCTGAAGTCTGATTGCCCAACTTTAAAATCTCACCCAAGTAAGGAGAAGGGAGAGGAAAAAGTTAAGTTCAAGAAGGACAAGAAAAAGATCTAAAAGGCTTTCTTGGTGGACTCAACATTAGACTCCTTTAAAACTTAAGCTAAAGAGGAGGTAACAAGCCTATTTTAATGATTGATAAACATCTTGATCACTCTCATAAAGAAGAGGTATGTGAGCTTACTAACAATCAATTATTTAAAGTTTTTGAAAAAATTCTTTCTTCAAATAGGAAGCTTAAGAAACTGCATGCTAGTCTTAAAAATGATTTTTTAAAATATACAAAGAGAGCATGAAATTCTAAAGAATTATCATTCTACTTTGGATAATAATCATATAACTTTATTGGATGAATTTGAATCATTGAATGCAAAGCAGCTTTATTTAACAAATGAGCATGATTCCTTAAAAAGTTTACATTAGAAAATGTATATAAAGACTTAGATACTCTTACAACTTATTTAGATAGTAAGTAGCATGCTTTGAAAATAAAAATTCAGTTCTTAAAAATATAAATAAGTTTTTAGAAGTTAAATTAATTTCTTCCAAATAAAATAAAAAACCACCCATAATGCTTGAGTTTCATAATCCATCAAATCAATATGCATCATTCAAAACTAGGAAGAGGCACTATAACATGAGTATATTAGTGAACCATTTTCATGGTGCTAGATATTTTTCTTCTGGCATACTAGGACGTATTTCCCACACATGCATAATTCACCATAAAACATATTCAGTGTGGAGACATAAAGTTTAAAATTCATATAATAGCATGCATATACTTCATTCTTCTTTCCATAAGATGGGACACAAACCTATTTGAAAGTTCAAAAAGGTTGTTAAACCTAATATAGTTATCCCACGGCTGACCAAGAGTGGGGGTGAATTGGTAATTTAAAAATTCTCTTAGTAAATTAGAATAACAAATTTAGAGTTTATCACAAAGATAAATTTTATCAAAATTATTTTTCAACCATAAAATTAAAACATGCAGAAAATAGAAATGGAGTAAAAGTAAAGAAAAAAAACACAAAATTTTATAGTGGTTCAGTCTAACTAGACCTACATCCACTCATTGAAGACTCCCTCTTCAGGTAATACACTATACCAAAGAAACTCTCCTATTTCTCCTTCAGCAAGGTAGAAGCCCTCATGATAACCTCTCTTCCACCAACACCGGTGCGGGAGAGTACTGACATCATACCACACCTTCCTGGTATTGGCAGAGTACCATCATCCTTTCACACCCTCCTAGTGTCAAGAGTATTGTCATCTTTTCTCAACCTCCTTGTGATGGTAGAGCACCATCATCCTTTATTACCCTGTTGGTGTTGGCAGAGTACAATCATCCTTTCTCACCCTCCTAGTGATGGTAGAGTACCGGATCTTCTCCAAAGATTTTCTCTCAAGACTCTTCAAATAAGTAAGGAAGGGATTTGACAAACTTACAAAGAGATTCTCACCTTTGGGCAACCTTATGAACCCTTCATAAAGTTTACTAGCAATATCTTTCTATCCTCACTCTCAAACTCTCTCCCAAAACACTCTCACTCTCACTCTCAAAAGAAAATTTGTAGAAGAAGTCTATTCAGTTAGTTTTTAAGACCATTATATAGAAGGCGCAAGAAAAACCATCCAGGAAACTAAAAATTTCAATTTGACCATCTTGGATCGTATAGTACAATCATACTTCATATGTACGAACAATTTAAAAATCATTATATGATCCCGTATGAACTAATTTTGTACTATGTCAGTCATATGTATGAATTGAGATCGTATAGTATGAACAATTCAAATTTGAACAAGTTCGTCTGGTATAATTTCATATGAATCCATTTCATACTCTGATCATCATCTATACAAACCCCACATTATATTGTACGAATTGTTTAAATCAAATCATGCTTCATATGGTACGAATATGGACAAGCCCATATTGTACTCTAGATGTCATCTGAAAGAACTAATTTCATATAGTACGAACAGTTCAAAAATTTTACCTATTCATATGGGATGAACTGGTACATACCCATTTTGTACTCTGGATGTTGTCTATATGAAGCTAAATTCGTACAATACGAACAGTTCATAAAATAGTGAGTTCATTCGAAATGAACGGGTACATATCAATTTCATACTCTAGACATCATTTATAGGAACCAATGTTCGTACAATACGAATAGTACAAAAGAAATTTCCAAGGCATGATTCGATTAACTTCTTTCTGGAGGAAAACTAAGGACAAATCGTGTAGTATGATTTAACAATTGTACAGTACGATTAGTTTTAAAAATATAAGTTTTGACTCACTCCCTCAGTGTGTGTTTATACGGTTACTCAATTACAATCACACTCTCTTAGACTCAAGAAAAAGAGAAAATGTACATAATTCAATTACAAGAAACCCTATTGTAATCTAACTTGAAGTCTTCAGCAGTCTAGATATGTTTTCCCCGAAATATTAGTACACACAAACAATTTTTTTTAAAATGTGTTAGGAGAAATAGTAGTCAACACAATAATATTTTGGTATCATCAGAAACTCACTTAATATAAAAATGTAGTTTTGAACACTAAGTTGCAACAATCTCCCCCTTTTTTATGATGGCAAAATAATTATTGTTTGAGTTAACACTTAAGGCTATTTTTCTCCTAAGCTCCCCCTAAATGAATGACAAATTTAAAATAAGGGGTTCCCATGAAAATCAAAGACACAAACTCAAAATTAAAAAGAAACAAAACTACTAAAATAAAAATAAAAATAATACAAACAAAATATACACACAAACACAATACAACCCGTTCATACACACAATCAAAAACATCAAATATTAACTAATGACTGCCCCTTTTGATAACAACAAAAAGGGAAGTACATCTTGAAATGAAAAGTTTATATGAATGAATCAAAATAGTTAATGAAGAGAAATATTTTAAATTAATTGCACATATTAAATTAATTATCTAATACTAAAAAATAAAAAAAAAATCAAAATTTAAATTAAAGAACAATTAAGATAAGAAAAGTGAACCAGGTTCACTATTCATTATAGATAAATAAAAATAAAATTAATAATTACAAAAATGATGAAATAAAGATTAATTAGTTTCTAATTTAATAGTGAAGATTATTGTCAATTATGTAGATTTGAATAAGAGATAGAATGGCAAGGGAAAGAATATTATAGATTTTTTGATGGGCAACATTGTGCATCTTTTCTATTTTTCTGGCACACTTTGTGCATCTTTTCAGTTCTTGGCTAATTTTATGCCTCTTTTCACTTAGGCAAATATTGCACATCTTTTTTTAAACAAGTGGCACATTTTATGCATCTTTCAAGTTTGGTACGCTTTGTGCATCTTTCAAAGTTTGGTACGCTTTGTGTATCTTTTGATATTTTCAGTCTTGCTAGTATTAATAAATCTTAACTCAAATTTGAATTATTAATAAAAATTAACACAATTAAAAAGAAATTAAATAAAAAAAAGACATCAATCTTACAACAGTTATAGCTAATTAATACTTGTCTATAAGAACATAAAATTGATCTTCTAATCTATTTCCAATCATAATAAATTTAAAAATTTTAAGAGATTAATTTTTGTAAGAAAATTAATTTGAAGAGCAAAATTATTTAAAATTCAATTCTAGAGATCAACTATAAATGATTTTTCTCTAAAAAACATAAACGTTTTAAGAAATGAAATTTGAATGCACGTTAACACAACATTCTATTATTTTGTTTATCATTCAGAACATATACGAACACCTTTTTCCATTTAAAATAACATCATAACAGAAATGCAAGAACAACACATGAAGACACTAACACATGAAATCACTAACATCATTGGAAAACATCTCAACAACAACAAATACCAAAACTCATTAACAACTACAACACAAAAGTACAACTAATATCTTGAGGGTCTTGATCTAGAAGAGGTGGAGGATCGAACAATATGAAGTAACTACTAATTGTAGCTACATTAGTGTTGATCAAGTTGAATTACCCTTAGATCCAACCCAAAGTCCTTGTTGTATCTAGCATCCTGCTGGTTTGGGTGATTCTCAATTTGATCAAATCATTGATAAAATTAGTTTCCAGTATGTCGAAATGCTAGACCATTTCTTGGTAGAAATTCTAGTCGGGTCAAGGTGTAAGTGCAGGTGCTGGAACTAGGGATCCTCCTCCCTCAGAATCTTCTCCCTTTGAACTTTGATCCCGATAAAAGAGTGTCTGAAAAGAGGCATCGATAAAGAAAATGGAAATTTCAGTAGGTGGATCAAGATGGATTAGGTTGTACTTTTTCTCTAAGACTTTTTATACTAAGTATTCTAAAGCCTCATTTTTATTTCTCTTATTATGAGGAAGTCCAATATCAAAAAGTTTGTAAATGTAGTCCATGATATATTGGGCTTCATCAAAAGGAGTTTAACTCATCATCAAGTATGTGATAATGGATAAAAGAGGAGTCAAATTTATGCGATCATAATCTTTGGGAATTATAGAGGTTCTCAAGACATGTTGGATAATCCAGGCATTCTAATTATGAGTGTACACATGAGACATATTGATTTTTTGGGCAACACCTCTAAGAGTTTAGTTTATTTTTGACCAATCAAAATCTGCTTTAGAGGTTAAGGTATGCAATCTAACTCTTTGTGTTCTAAGGTGAAGGAAGTTGCCTAGTTATTCTTTAGTGATTTCTACATGCTGCTTAAAGATGAAAGAGGTAATCATGGTGTGATCTTGGTTTACCTTTATTTTTGCAAGAAATATTTGAAAATCTTAAAGATAGTAGGCATAAATAAAGATAAGGATGAAGGAAAACAAGTTTTAGGAAAATAGGGGCATGATAAAAAAGTTGATGTTACTTTGTATGAGAAGTAGAGAGGGGGTTATTTTGGCTGCGTAATACCTATCAAAAGCTTCCTCATTCTCCTTAGAAAGAAAGTCGTCATCTCTATCAGATCTAGAGAATGAGCCCTTAAAAGTGTAAGGTCGTTTGCTACTGCTGGCCATTCCTAAGGTTTAGACCTGAGAAAGTATGGAAACAAAAGATAATGTGAAGAAAAAACTTATCCAAGACCCTTCAATTTAAAGAAAAATGACCTATCATACAGTACAAAATTAATATCATACATACAATTTTAAAATCTTACAGGACAAAACATTTTATACATACGAATAGAAATGGCCAAAATTTAAATGGCTTTTTATAAAATGCCTTTCTCAAGGCTTTATTTCATATAAGCTTTTTAACCAAACGATCATACAGATGAACACATATTCATCAGGGATGATCAGAATATTAAAGATCATTTTATGATAGTTAGGTTAATTCACATAAGAAATTGACTAAAAAAGCACTTTTGGAATCATTGCTATAAAAAGCACTTTCTAGTCATATATATTCCATGAACTCCATAAAATTGCAACCCAAATTGGCTAAAAATAGTATTAGAATTACCTTCCCTATAAATATGTGTAATAAAAAAATTGAAGAATGAAAGCCATTGCTTAATTTCTCTAATGGCATAGTAATACAAGGGATTGTTATTAACTTGTCATTAATGTAATTGATATTCAACATAGCATCAACTTCAATCCAAAGATTAGTAATCCCTAAGGAAATACATAATTGTAAAACATATTTTGAATCCTCAAGATCAATAATAATGGCATTATTAATAGGTGAGGGAATCGTAAAAGCCACAATGACCTGACCATTAAAATCTCTGATGAGCCTACCTCAACCAGCTTTAGAGCATTTAAAATACCCATCAGAATTGAGTTTATAACATCCTAGGGAATTCTTTATCCATTTAAAATTAGTGTCATTACATAAATGTTAGATGTAAAATAGATTCCAAAAATCTGAGCAATTTGATAAATGCGTTTTGGGAAATTGGATTGAAGAAGGCAGGTAGAGAGAGAAAGAAGAGAGAGAAAGTCTGAGGAAAAATCAAATTCTATTTGGTTTTTCAAATTTCATCGTTCGCAGGTTTTCTGGATACGCGAAAATGGCGAAGGACGGCTACCGACCAGCCATGGCCGGTGGTCCTTTAGATGTACGAAGATCATAGGTGGGGTTAATTCAGAAACAAGCACGATCAATTACGTCATCACCTCCAGCATTTGGTGATGAATTTTCTGCAGTTCCTCAAGTTTAGAAACCTTTGAAGAGAATGGGTAATTTCATTAATGAAGGAGGTTTAATCTCATCAAATAAGATCCCTGAAGTTGCTGATAAGGGTAAAAATGTGGTTGATGAAGGTTCTTTGAAGACTCAATTCATTACTGGGAAAAAGTTGGGAATTTTTCTGAAGTAATACTCAAACGATGAGGAATCTCCATCTTTCTGCAAAAAGATAAATGATAAAATGGATTCGGAAGGTAAAAGAGCCTCAGATGTAGCTGTTGTTGACTTAGGAAATTGTATCCCTGATAAGGTGGTTGTATCTTTGAAAGAAGTTACAGGGAATAGCAATAAGAATATAGTAGATAATGAAGAAATTGTGAAAGCAAAGGAAGCTGATTTGACTACTATTCGTGTTTGCAATACAGGGGAGCTAGGAAATTACATCGGTCATGATGTTATTCAGGCGAGAAATACTAATGCTGTTCAGCTTAATGTTTGGAGTAAGAAAGAAAACATTAAGGTTACAGATTTGAATGTAGGTGAATTCTTATCTGAAGATGGTGAATCTGTTAAACTTCATGCTGAAAAGGAGATATAGAATACCAAGAAGCTACAATATTCTCTAGTGGTTAAAGTCTTTGGTGGTAATGTGCCTTTCCCCATTGTTAGTATAGAATTAAGAAGGCAATGGTCTTCTTTCGAAAAATTCCATCTTACTATGCTCGGTATGGATTGGATTTTATGTTCTTTTTATGAAGAAGAGACTATGGAAGTGGTCTTATCTAATGGGCCTTATTTTATCAATGGTCAAATTATTGGACTGGACAAATGGACGCCAAATTTCAACCCAAACTCTTTAAAAGGTCTAACTACACCTATTTGGGTTAGAATGCCAAATCTTCCTCTCCAAAGTTGGGATGAACTAAACATTTGTAGAATAGCCTCAAGGATTGGGAAACCTATCATGAATGATGGGAATATGTTCCAATGGGGGAGAAGGGAGTTCAGAAGAATTTGTGTATGTATCAACTTGGATACTGAACTACCTCTTGGTGTATGGGTTGAAGGAAGCACTGGTAAATTCTTCCAAAAATTGGAATATCAAAGGTTACCAAACATTTGCTTTGAATGTGGAAAACTTGGTCACTTGAAGAAAGATTGTAAAGAAAAGATGTTGGGAGAAATCTATGTTCCAGCTAAAGACAATGTGAATCAGAGTAAGGAAAGCTTAAATACCAATATAATACTTGGTCCAACTGTGAACTCTGAGAAGACAAATGAACGTTATGGACCATGGCTACTCGTGAACTATGGGAGAAAAAGATTTAGAAACTTTGGTTTCAGGAAATTCAACTCATGAAGCAAAGAAGATCAGGGTTTTAATAATGCTAAAGGATTTTCAGAAAACCTGAAATAGAACATCATGAATACTGGAAGAAGGTTTGGAAAGAGGTTGGCTTGGTGCATCCTGGAAATTCAGTGGAACCTGAAAAGGCTGATTTGGAATCTCTGCAGGTTACAGAAATGGTGAGCTCTATTGTTGGCTCAAAGGAAAATGATATGTCTCTAAACTTGTCTAATATTGATGTTAGTAATAAATTCAGTATGCTAGACAACCTGGTGGAGGAAGGTGAAATTGTAGACAGTGAGAAAAATTTGGAAACTGTTAGCAAGGATGATATGAAGGTTTTTAATACAACAAATATTGGTTGTATGGTAGATAATAAAGAGGATGAAATGAAGAAAGGTAATTCTTCCATTATGAAAAGGAAAGGCTCAAATCTGCTTAAAGGTCTAGGACCTATTAACTCGGCTCCTAGGAGTAGGAGAGCTGAAGGAGAAGGTAAGGATAAGTTGGGGACTTTTTCCCCACTTGTTCAATGAATTCTTCCATTATTTTTTGGAATTATAGAGGAGCTAGGAAGAGAAAGGCTTCTCTATACTTGAAGGAGGTGGTGAAAAATCATGGGATTTTCTTTATTGGCTTACCTAAAACTAAAGTTAATAGCTTTGATAGAAAGGATGTGGATCAACTGATTGGTCCAGACTGGGAATTCTTTCATGTATCTTCAGAAGGTTTATCTGGAGGATTGTTTGTTTTATGGAAGGCCAACTTTGCTAGATTTCAAATTTGGAATTCTGCTCTCAATTCATCATTGGTGATTTAAATATTCCTAATAAAGGAAAATGGAGGATTGCTTCTATATATGGCAATAAAGATGTTTATAAGAGGAGGAGGATTTGGTAGAGACTAGAATTTTACTCTTCAAAGGACCTTCCAATGGTGTTGGGAGGTGACTTCAATTGTATTCTTTCTAACGAAGACAAGAGGGGAGGGAAAAGATTCTTGTTTTCCCTTGGACCAAAGGAGATGAAATCATTCCTAGCTCTTAATGACTTCCATGAGGTTGGTTATGTGGGACCAAAGTTCATTTCGTGTAACAACAAAAAAGGTGGGGACCGAATTCTAGAAAGGCTTGATAGATGCTTTCTTAATTTGGCTGCATTGAACTCTTCTCATATATTGGTGGTGAGACACTTGGCTCGGGTAGCTTTTGACCATTGCCCAGATATTTTAAATCTTTTGGTACTGAATTTAGGAAAAAAAGTTCTCGGATTTGAAGAGGTATGGGCTTCCAACAAGGCTTCGGTGGCTGTTATCAAAGGGATTTGGAGAAAAAGAATTGCTGGAAGTTTTTCACATATCTTGAATCTTAAAATGGAGAAAGCTCTTAAAGTTCTTTATTATTGGAGCAAGGCTAAACATTTAAGTCATGTTAAGCAAAAAGAAGATCTATTGAAGCATATTGATGAACTTCAATCTAAAGAAGCCAATGCAGGTGAACTATCTGAGGAGGAGAGTTGGTTGTTGAATGTTAAAGTTTGTGAGCTGAATTCAATTCTAGCAAAGCTGGACACTTGGTGGAGACAAAGAGCAAAGGTTAAATGGTTGAATGAGGGAGATCAAAACACAAGGTTTTTTCAAGCTTATGCTTCGGCAAGAAGGAATTCTAATTATATTACTAAAATCAAAGATGAGAATGGAGTCATAGTAGAAGATCAGCATCAAATAGAAGAAGTGATTATTCAGTTTTTTAAAAACAAATGGAAGTATAGAAATTGCAATCTTCTGGATTGGCCAGCTATGTGGAAGTGGTTGGAAGATGGAGATAGAGAAGTGTTAAACAAGGCATTCTCTATATAAGAAATGGAAGAGGTGATCAAGTGCAGTGGTTTCCCAAGTAATGATGGCATTACATTTTCCTTCTTTAAAGCATATTGGGAGATTATTAAATTTGATTTATGGAATGCAATCAACTTCTTCTTTCAAATGAATTTCATGGATCCTAAATGGAAGGAAACTATTATTGTTCTTATTTCAAAAATAAACAACCCTTTGTCTCCTAATAACTTTAGACCAATTAGCTTGTGTAATTCGGTCTACAAGTTAGTAGCAAAGATTTTAATGAATAGATTGTCTTCTTGCATTCTTAAGCTCATTTAGAATGAGCAAGCTACATTTGTGAAAGGGAGAACCTTATCTGAACATGTTTTGGTGGCTCAAGAAATTATGCATAAATTCAGATTTTCCAAATTCAAGAAAGAGCTTGTTTCTTTCAAGATAGATATGGAACAGGCATATGACTCTATGGGTTAGCAACCACTAGAAATGGCAATGGTGTACTTTGGATTTCCAACTGGATTTGTTAATCTAATAATGGAATGTGTAAGAGATTCTAAATTCTCTATTTTGATTAATGGGAATTACACTGAATGGATAACTGGGAAAAGTGGTTTTAGGCAAGGATGTCCATTGTCTCCATTTCTTTTCATCCTTTCCTCACAATTGTTATCAAATTTACACTAAGGGAGGATTCCATTGGGGTTCGGTTGAATATGAATGGACCTAGGATCTCTCTTTTTCTTTATGCTGATGACTTATTTATCTTCTCTGAGACAAATTTGAAGATTATTAAAGAGATCAAAATTATTTTGGAGTAATTTTGTGGTTGGTCAGGTCAAAGGATCAACACTTCCAATTCTTGTATGATCTTTTGAAAATCAGTTAGACGAACAAGAAAGAAGAGGATCTCCTGGCTCATGGGGTTTAAAGTTGTAAAGGAAATGTACTATCTTGGGATCAAGATAGCTTTGAGAAGATTAAAAAGGGAAGATTTCCATTTCATCATTGAAAAAGCTATCAAGATGACTATTGTTTGGGGAGGTAAAATGATTTCTTTACCTGGTAAGATTTTACTTACCAAATCCATTCTACTTTCTTATGTTACTTTCCCATGCACCAACTCTTTGGTTCCAAAGAGTATTCTTGATGAGGTAGACAAGATTTGTAGAAACTTTATTTGGAACAAAGCAAATGGGAGAGAAGGTATCCACTAAGTCAATTAGGAAATAATGTGCCTTCCTAGAAAATGGGGAGGTAGATCGCTTTACTCTTGTTCCTCCAAAGTAGGAGCTTTGAGAACAAAATTAGCCTGGAAATATGTTGATGACAAAGACTCCTTAATCCACAAAATGCTATATTCTAAATATGGAAAATAGTGGGCTAATAATTCAAGGAGGACGGGATCTTCAGCTTGGAAAATCATTAAAGATGGAGGTAAATCTCTAAAATCTTTGATTAGATGGAGTATTGCAAATGGAGAAGAAATTGATGTATTTAAAGACATATGGATTTTTGATAAAAGCATTTGCAAATGGCCAACTTTTGTCATTCCTCATGACAGCAGTAAACTGGCGGTTTCTAATTTTATTTCCAATGGGAGTTGGACTGAATATGATTGGAAAAAGTATGTGGGCAATGAGCTGTTCAGTTTAATCTCCCAAGTTAAAATTCAGCAGGTTATGAAGGAAGATAAGATTGAATTATTGTACTTAAAAATAGGGAAATCTTTATCAGCTATGGTGTTTGAATCAATGTTGATGGATAAATGTGTGCAACAATTCTGGAACTAAATCAATAAAGGCAAGCTGAATATGAGAGTTGAAATTTTGTGGTGGAGAATCTAAAACAAAGATCTTCCAACTGCTCAATTCCTGGAATATAGAAGGCTTTTAAGGAATGGGTATTGTCCAAGAGGTTGTAATGAAACTGAAAATGACGATCATGTAGCGGTTAGATGTGCAAAACTGAAGGAAGTTTTAAACCAACTCAACAAATGGGGATTTTCTTTTCCAAATATGGATTTCTTATCTGAATGATATCATTGGATGTCAAATAAATCTTCTTTTATGATAAATCTTTATTGTAGTGTGGTGTATTTCACATGGAAGTCAAGAAACAAGTTGGTTCATAATGGATGTGAAGAAAGCTCATTGATTATTGCTTCTAATGCTTTGAGCTTTGCTTCTTTATCTAATGATGGAAATGGTAAAACCTTGGGTATATGGGATACTAATCAGTCTTTTGGACTGTTCAATACATATTGGTATCCTCCTCCACCTGATTGGTTGAATGTAAATGTGGATGCATCTCTTCTTTCTTCATATAAATCTGGTCTAGGAGGAGTTTTTCGGGATCATAAAGGAAGACTTCTTCTAGCATTTGGGAAGAAGGTTTTGTATTGGGATATCTCAGCTTTGGAACTTATGGCGACTCAAACTATTAAAGAGATGATGAAGGATTGGATGTTCAAATTCAAGGGAATCATCGTAGAAGGTGATAATGTTAATTTCATAGAGCATTTGCAAAAGGCTAAGTCTAATGGAGATCAAATGTAAGATGAATTATTTTAATTCAATGGGTTTAACAATGTTATATTCAATTGCATTGATAGAAGAGCCAATAAGTTAGCGGATCCCAATATGTTACCGGATCTTTGTGCTAGCTATGGCATTATTAGCTCTTCTGTGTGGGATGAAACTACTATGGTTAAGGTTCCTCCTTTATTTTGGAATATTTTAAAGGAGGAATCTATTGTACTTGGCTAGTTGCCTTTCTTTCTGCTTTTCTTTTTTAATGCATTTTGCTACATTTTCTTCAAAAAAAAAACATTAAAAAAACTCCTATTGATCGAGTTAGCCAAATATAATTTCTCACCTTATATTCAATCCTAAATATAATGATCATGCCATTCATATTAATGTTCTCATGTTTGCACTCATTTCTATTCTTCCGAAGGAACCAAAAAAATAATGATTTGTAAAATATTATGAATATGACTCTTAGGAAAAGAAAGTCAGTCTTCCATAATACTCTTAATAGTGGTTTAATCCTTACAAAAATGGGTACTAAAACCATTATAAAAAAAGCAAACTTTCAATGCAATAGAACTAATAGAAAAACATGATTTACAGTTTCAATATGATAACAGCACCTGCATTTGGAAATAATGTTAAAACCCTTGATAAGAATATTATCCATAGACATGTAATTATTCAAAATTCTCCAAATAAGAATATAATAAGAGGTTAGAATACCTCTTTTCCAAATAGTAGATAAAATCTTATTTTTAGGCTGTCAATTCTTAAGAGAATGCCAAATTTCCTTGAATAAAAAGCTCCCATCTTTATATTTTTTTAAATAAAATGCAATAAATTTTACCATGTTGAAGAGTAATTTTTAAAACGAGAAGAATGACAGAATCAAGAACTATTTCAGAAACATAATCCACATTTTAAGTCCCATTAAGAATAAAATGAGAAACTTTATAAGAACTAGTACTATAAGTATTAAGTAAATTGTTAGTAGAAGAGAAAGCTAACCAATTGTCTTGCCAAAAAAAGATATTAATCTAACCCGAACCCCATTGAATGCAAATATCAACATCCCATTTAATGGAACACAACCTTCTCCAATTAAGAGAATCAAATTTTTTGAAGAAACCATTAAGAGGTGTTTGCTAACATAGTATTTAGAGATCATATATTTTGCCACATAATTTTCTTAGAACTTAAATTGAACAACAATTTATAAGAAAAAAAAGAGCCATTTCACTCAAGTTCTTAAAACCAAGCTTACCTTCATCTTGGACACTAGAGTAATTGTCCTAAGAAGCCCAAATTAAAGTAGATTTACCCTCATTTCTACCAAAGAGAAATTTGTTTAAAATTCCTTCTAGCCTACTACAGACATTCACAATAGGATATAAAGAACAAAATTAATAGACATGAATATAATACATAATACTTTTAATTAACACTAATCTACCTCCGAAAGAAAATAAAAATCCTTGGTAGAAAGCTTTTTATGAATATTAGAAAAAATGTACCCAAATAAATGTGATCTCTTCTGGCCCTTCGAATGAGGAGTGCATAACAATTTAAGGGGGAGATTTTTCTGTAAAAAACCAAAATTATGCTAGATTGGGTTGATCCACTAATTGGAGATAGACTTAGCAGTGATAAAATAGCTTTCTTTTAGGGTTAAATTTTTATCCACTAGGATTTTGAAAAATACCCAAAATTTTAAAGAGAATATAAAGCATTTTTCTAGAACCATTAGTAAAAATGATAAAATCATTGGCAAAGATTAATTGAGATACATTTAAGCCACCATTAGTGTGATACTATAAAATGGAATGTTTACTTCTCTCAATTACTAGTATAGGGTTTCTTTGAATTGGAGGGAGAGAGCAAGGACTATGGACAAGCTAGGGAGGTTCCTACAGAGCTGGGGAAAAGAGTTAATCAACCTTGAGCCCTGGGAAGTGGGGTATTTATAAGAGAGAGAAATTTGAAAGGAAAGTTTAAATCTTGCCACCTATGACTAAACCAACAACCATTTTAGTTAGAGACAGACTAATGGAAGCTAAGGGAAGTTTTAGGAGATTTTAAATCATATGGGTGTTTTTTGATGGATTTTGGCTTGAACCAATCATTAGAGAGAGGTATTTTTTAAGGTTATTGTCACATCAATAGACCATATGGCATGTAATGGTTTGGGCATGTGCAATGAAGCTTATAGAGCATACCACGCATTAGCTCAAGCCAAATTAGGCTAGGTTAGGTTGGAGTTTATTTAATGCATTAGGCTTGGTTGTATTGGTTCCACCCATACTTTTTACCTAGGTCAAAGTATAGGTTAAAACTCTTGAGGTGTGTGTATAGGGTTAGTTTACAATTGCTATAATAATTTCAAAATTTTATTTTAATAAGGGTGGGGTTTTAGATTAAGAAAACCCTATGTTCAGCTCTTAATTCAAATATATCGATCAAACCATATGGGCCCAAGGCTTTGAAATTTTTAAGAGACTCAAGTTAACCACATAAATAGTCCCCATGACTTTGTTCAATGATTTGATCAAAATAATGAGAAATAAAATTTTGGTAAACTAGAGTTGACTTTTTAAACCAAGCTTAACCAAAGGTCAATTATGGTTTCAAATCATTCTAAATGTTGTATTGGACTTTATGGAAGTGGTCCCATGGCATGGTGAGGTCATTCAATGCAAAATACATGTTTAATGGTTTAAAGAGCCCTTTGATCAACCTAGGTTGACTTTATCAACCAAGGTTGACAATGGAATTAATTTGTGTTCAATTCTTCTAAAATGTGATTTTGAGTTTATTGAAGGGGATCCCAGGGTTTTGTTGAAGGTCTTCATGTAAAAAATGAAGTTTAATGGAAAAAATGGGCAGTTTGGTAAACTTTGGTTATCTTGGTCATCCATGATTGACTAGGGTTTGGAGTTTATTTTAATGGATTCCAAATTATATTTTTGATATAGTTGGAGAAGGTTGTATGGCTATATTTGATTGAGCCATGTTGAGGTTTAAGAAAAATTCATTTTTTAAGGATTAAGATTTTTTTTTAACCATGGTAAACCATTGTCAACTAAGACTCAATATTGGTTTAATGCAAGATGCTAGTTATGATGTTTTGCACATCAAAAATCAATATTGAGATTGTGATTTTTAATGATAACAAAATTATATTGTTATGTTGTTATTGTTTCTCCTAGCATATATTGGATATTATAAATTTTTTCTATGTTTACTAACATTTTAGGTAAATAATATACTACTCTAGATTGCTGGAGACTTTAAGACAATGTTGAATAAGATTTCATATAATAAAGTTTATATATCTCTATTTTTATTTCTTGAGTATGAGAAAGTGTGATTATAATTGGGTAACCATGCGCCAACACATGGGGGAGGGTGATAAATTTTTTTTAGAACTCACTGTACTATATGATATCTAATCGTAATATATGAATTTTACATATTTTCCTCAAGAATGCTGTTAATTAAATCATGGCTTAAATTTTTGAATTGTCTGTATTGTACAATGTAAAGTTGTATAAATGAATAATAAAGTATAAAATTAGGTCATACAAAATTATATCAAATGAACACATTAATTTTTTAGCTGTTCATATAGTATGATGTGAATTTGTATAGAGGATTTACAAATTACAAAATTAGGTTCATACCAAATCATAAATAATGAACACTTTTATTTTTGAATTATTTATACAGTACAATTTGTACAGATGACTGTTAGAGTATGAAATTAGGTTCATACCAAATCATATCGAATGAATACATTTATTTTTAAACTGGTTATATTGAATGATCCACGATACAATACGTACGTAGGACGATTCTCTTAAAAAATTTAGTTTTTGATAGTTTTTCACATGTTTACTATATAACGAATCCTAAAAACTATCTTATTATCCTTTGTTTCAAATCTCTCCTGAGAGGGACCATTGAAAGTGTGATTGGAAGAGATTTTGTGAGTGAAGAGTGAGATCTAGTGAAGGGGAGTTGTGAGGGATTCAGATGGTTACCTAAAGTGAGGATCTTTTTTATCTTCTTCAAGTTTCTACCCAACATCTTTAGAGGATCTTGAGAGAAGATCTTGAAGATTGGATCAAGGTTCTCTACCTTCACCAGGACAGTGAAAAAGGACATCACGGTACACTTCCATCACCTGGAGTGTGTAAAAGGTGACAGTTCTCAGCTGCACTAGGTTGCTGGAAGAGAGTTCATAAGGACTTCTCCACCTTACTATGGGGGAAAAAGAGAGCCACTATTATTTAGTGTATTACGTGGAGAAGAAGTCTTCAGGGAGTGGATGTAGGTTAAGTTGGACTGAACCACTATAAAAATTGGTGTTCTTCTGTTATCTTTAATTTTCTTGCATTTTTATTTTCCGCATTTAAAATTTTGTGGTTAGAAATCCTTTATGATAATCATTTCTATAAATAACTACATATTTCAGAATTAGTGTTTTAATTTCGTAAATAATTTAAAAAGGTTTTTTTAAATCTAATAATTATTTTTATAACCAATTTAACCCCACCCTTGGTTAGCCTTAGGATAGTTCTATAAGGTATAACAACCTTCACGAACTTTCAAGTGGCATTAGAGCTAATTTCCAAAATTAAGATTTTGACTACTTTTTTAAAAATGATCATGGCTAATTTTGGAAACTTAAATACTGTTGAAGGATATTTTATCACTATACCACCTTTATTTGATAACATTCCTTTTGATTTTTAGTAAACTCGGATATCTACTTTTTATCAATCAATTGACTATCACAAGTGGATATTAGTATATGAAGTTTATACTACACCTACTAGAATTGTTGATGGCATTAGAATTGAAACACCATTTATTGAATGGACTTTAGAAGAAAGAGAACTAGCATAGTTAAATGCAAATTATTTAAACAATTTTTTTCTAAGCTTTAAAATCTAAGGATTATATACATGTTTCTACTTGTAAAATTGGAAAAGAAATATGGGATATACTTTGCATAAAATATGAAGGAATAAATGATATTAAATAATCTATGTTGAACATTTTATTATATGACTATGAACTATTTTGCATGAAAACAAATGAGTCAATTTTTTATATGTATATGTGGTTTACTCAGATTATTACTTCATTGCATGCTTTAGGTAGAGAACTTACAAATTCAAAAAAAGTTAATAAAATTTTATGTTGTTTAACTATTGCTTTAGATAACTACCATAACTTGGTCTAAAGATCTGAATGTATATTCTTTTGATAATCTTCTTAGATCACTCATTGCTTATGAGCAATGAGTGAATCAAAGACAGATCTATGGAGGTGACAAAAGGAAAGATAAAAATATAGCTTTAAAAGTTGATGATTCTGTGAGTGATCAATCAATGCCAGAGGATGAGGAAGATATTTAACTTATGACTAAGCAATTCAAAAGTTTTCTTATGATAAAGTAACTACGATGTCAGCATTAGAATAAAGGAATATTCAACAAGAATCTAAAATTTACTAATCAAGCCTTTTATTATGAGCCCGGACATACATAGATTGATTACCCATATCTCAAAGCTAATCCTAACTAGGTGAAAGTTGAGGAGAAAAAATGTTAGAAAGGGAAAGAAAAGCATGCAAAGAGCTTTCTGGGCTGACTCGGCTTTACTTTAGAAATAGAAAAAGAAGAGGAGGTTAGAAATTTGTGCTTAATGGAAAATAAACTTGATCATTCAGATTAAGAGGAGGTAAATGATCAATCATATGATGAATTATTTAAAGTTCTTAAGAAGATTCATAATGCATATAAAAAACATAAAAAATTGCATTCTAACATTAGTATTTAGTATTTGAATTTATAAAAAGATCTTGAAAATCTTTGGAATGATCATGCAACCATAGATAGCAATCATTAGGTTTTGCTAGATGAAATTGATGGTTTGAATAAGAATCATGAACTATTAAAAACATATTTTGTTGAGCTTGAAAATGATTTTAAAGAATTTATGGGTGAATCTAATTAAAGGGAACATGAATTAAAGATTGAAATTTTGATTTTGGAAATGCAAACTCATATCTTCAAATAAAATTAAAATCTTCTAAGGAAAGTAAGCTATCTCCCACACTTGAACAATTTTACAATCCTAACCAAAAGCATACAAGTTCAAAACCTTAGAAAATATATTATAACTCATATATATTAGTAAATCATTTTCCTAGTTTGAAATGCTTTTCATGTGGAATCTTGGGGCATATTTTTTACACTTACACTATTTATAGTAGAACACATTGAGTGTGGAGATATAAGTTGCGTTAATCACAACATATTAAACATGTTTGATATTTTTCTTGAAACGCTCTTATACAATCCCTCATGGGAGAATTTGGTAGTTGGACAGTGGATGCTCAAAACACATGATTGATGATACAAATTAATTTATATCACTGGAGGCCAGGACTGGAAGGTAGGCGACACTCGAAGATAACACCACTTGGAGAGTGGTATGTTCAGGTATGATTGGTAACAAAAATAATTTTATGATTGAAAATTTTTTATTGCTTGAAAGCTTAAAACATAATTTTATTATGTATTAGTCAGCTTTGTGATAAGGGTTTTACCATAAAAGTTTTTCCTATAAACTACATTATAAGATAAAATGAAGTTGATGTTTTGCATAGAGATGGGGTAAATAATTTTTACATTCTTGATTTAATTACGTTAAATCTTTAAATGCTTTTTATCTAAGAACTGTTGATGATAAATCTTGGTTTTGGTATAGAAGACTTTGTCATGCAAGTATGAAAAATCATAGGAAAATTACCAAAAGGAATTCTTTAGAAGCATAACCAAATTAGACTTTACTACGGATAACATATGTAATGCTTGTCAAATAGGTAAACAAGTGAAGTCCACCTTTCATTAAATTAAATATGTTAGAACTTGCAAGCCTTTAGAAGTCCTTCACATATATCTCTTTCGACCTATTAGAACTAAAAGACTATGAGGGAAATTATTTAGGTATGTAATTATTGATGATTATTCTAGGTACACTTGGATTAGATTCTTATTATATAAGAGTGAATTATTTGATGAGTTTAGAATTTTTTCTTTAAGGATTCAGAAGAATCTAGGTTGTGAAATTCTTACAATTCATAGTGAACACGATGGAGAATTTGAAAATAAAAAATTTGAAGTTTTCAATAAAGAGTAAGGGATAAATTACAACATTTCATCTCCAAGAACCCCTCAACAGATTGGGGTTGTTGAATGAAAGAATAGAACTTTGGTAAAAACTGCTAAAGGAAGGTTGGCTAAATATTAACTTCGTAAATATTTTTTTCCATAAGCAACTAAGTTAACCTATTATGTTCTGAATTGGGTGAATATTAGATCTAAGTTGAATAAGATACCCTATGAACTTCTTAAGCGTAGAACCCCCAACCTCTCACATCTAGATGTTTTTGGATGTAAATTGTTCATTCATAATAATGGTAAAACATTTTTAGAAAACTTTGATCATAAATATGATGAGGGAATTTTTCTAGGATCTTCAAGTATTGGCAAATCCTATAAAGTTTTTAACAAAAGGACTTTGGTAGTATAGGAGACCACTCATGTAGTTTTTTGTGAATATGATAATTCTAGAGGGTTTAGGTTGGAAGAAGAAGATGATGAAGAAAATATCTAAGGAATTGAAAAAGTGAATCATGAAGAAAGGGTATGAACAAAAAATAAATTGCCAACAACAACAACAACAACATCAAGCCTTTATCCCACTACGTGGGGTCGGCTACATGAATCCTTTTTCTCCATTGTGTCCTATTAAAAGTCAAATTCTCATTTAAATCTAATAAAGAAAGGTCATTCCTAATATTTTCTAACCAAGTCTTTTTAGGTCTACCCCTACCTTTCTTAACATAAGTCAAATCTAATACCTCTACTCTCCTAACCGGGTCATCGCAAGGCCGCTGTTTTATGTGACCAAACCATCTAAGGCGACTTTCTCTAATCTTATCTTCTACTCCAACCTTTCAACAGAAAATAAATTGCCAAGAGAATGAAAATATCCTATAAGTCATCCTAAAGAATTAATATTAGAAGACCTGAGTGGAGGTGATAGGACTAGGCTTGGACTTCGTAAAGAAGTGAACCACTCAACATTAATTTCAATGATTGAACCCACTAATATAAATCAAGTACTTTATGATGAATTTTAGATTATAGCTATGTAAGAAGAGTTAACTCAATTTATTTGAAATGATTTTAGGGAGTTGGTAAAAAGACCTAAAAATAAGTGTTATTTGAACTAAGTGGGTTTTCAAAAATAAGATGATTCTAGTATAGTGGTTAGAAATAAGGAAATATTAGTGGCCAAGAGGTACAATCAAATAAAAGGAATTAATTTTAAGGAGACTTTTTCCCTTGTAGCTAGACTTGAAGTATTAATGGTGCTTCAACAATTGCTTATTTTAAATCATTTAAATTATTTGAAATGGATGTTAAAGTGCCTTTATTAATGGGTTGATTAAAGAGGATGTTTATGTTCAGCAACCACCAGGTTTTGAAAATTCACAATTTTCTAATCATGTTTTTAAGTTGAATAAGGTATTGTATGGACTAAAAAAGACACCTAGTGCTTGGTATGAAAGGCTAAGCATTTTTCTACAAGAAAGATCTTATGTTAAAAGGAGTGTGGGAACCACTCATTTTATAAAAAGAGTAGGAGATGACATTCTCATTGTTCAATTTTATGCTGATGATATCTTGTTTGGATCCTCTGATAAAAATATTTGTGATGATTTTTTAAATATAATGAGTAAGGAATTTGAAATGAGTTTGATTGGAGACATGGGTTAATTTCTTGTTTTTAACATAAACCAGAAAGAGGATGACACCTTTCTTAGTCATTCAAAATCTATAAAAGACATCCTTAAGAAGTCTAAAATGTATAAAGATAAACTAATAACTACTCCTATGAGTTCCTCATATCAGTTGGATAAAGACTATAATGAAAAATATATTGATCAAGAGAAATTTAGAGAGATAAATGGATCATTACTTTATTTAGCTTCTATCGAACCTGATATCATGTTTAGTATTTATTATTGTGCTAGATTTCTTCCTTATCCAAAAGAATTCAATCTAAATATTGTTAAAAGAATTTTTAGATATCTTTTAGGAACACAAAACTTAGAGATTTGGTATCCTAAGCACAACACTCTTCTTTTGAAATCATTTAATATTTTGATTAATATTTTTCAAGTTGTTTGGTTGATAAAAAATGTACTTCTAGAACTTATAAATTCCTTAGAAACTCTTTATTTTCCTGGTCTAGCAAAAAAAAAAAACTCAGTAGCCCTTTTGTTTGTTGAAGCAGAATATTTAACCTTAGAATGTTATTTGGCATAGGTTCTTTGGTTAAAATTATAACTTATAGATTTAGGTTTTTCAATTGGTACTATTTCAATTTTCTATGATAATACAAGTGTCATTTATATTTCAAAGAATCCAATCCAACACTTTAAGTTTATGAATATAAACATAAGGCAACATTTCATTAGGGACCATGTCACTAAAGGATAAATTGAGCTATATCATCTAGCTATTGTAAACGAACTTGCTTATATTCTTACAAAATCATAAGTTTTTGAAACTTTCAGTTCCTTAAGAACTAGAATGGGTGTTATTGATATTCATGCTTGAAAAATTGTAAGTATACAAAATGAGATTGTGTATACTTTTTTTCTTGTATTTATCATTGTATTTTGGTTTCTATTTTTGGTTTATCTTATTTGATTCTTCTTTATTTTACCTTTGATTTATCCTTTTATTGATTTATTTTTGTGTTAAATGGGTCTTATTTGGTAGGTGTTATTTGGTTTACTTTAGAAAAGTGTCTTAATCATCATGTTCAAATCCAAAATTTGATTTCCACTCATACTATACGACCACTTTCATATTGTTCAAATTTTTTACATTTTTATTATTGGGAGAGGAACTTTTGATACCTTTTCATAATAATCATATAGTGTGAATACCTCATTATCTATACAAATCATCAGTCGTTTGTCTATATGAATACATGGAAAAATTGTTCATAACAAATTTATTTATGGTTTTGGGTGATAATGTTCAAAAATCATCTCAGAAGAACACCTGTTCATTTGTACGATCTAGGGGTCAATTTGCATGTAGACAAATTCAATAGGCAGGTATGATCATTATTGCTAATTTATCTCGGATGAACACCAATTTATTTGCATGATCAATTTTGGTTAAAGGTCATACAATATGACTAATTAGAAAGGTAACTTTTGATAAGACGTTTCACTGTAATAACTATTCTTGATGGTTTATATTTGTATATACAAATCCAATTTTGTACTGTTCAAAGCTCAAATTCGTATGTACAAACTCAGTTTTGTGCTGTACAAAATCATCCATTTTCTATAAATTGGAAGTTTCTCATTAAATTTGTTCAATCTATTTCACATTTAGCCCTTTTCAATGATTATGTTTTATCTCTTCTTAAATAGCAAGTAGTAGCAAATAGTCACATCTTCTTAAAAGAAATTCATCTCGTACAAAATGAGATGATAATTTTCTTTCAAGAGAAAATGAACAAGCATATGATAGGTTTGTTCAATCTAGGATCACTCTTTCCCATCTTCTTAATCAAGAAGATATCAATTTTCCAATTATGCCTCCCTATGATTCCACTCAATTTTCTTTCATTCTCACTTTGATCTATGCATTTTAATCTAACACTTTTTATTATTTTCTTGCCAATATGAGAATAAGAGAGAACAACACTGTAATGTCCTCGTGTGGCTTCCACTAATGATTTTAAATCACTAAAGAGGATTTAAGCACATTTTTACATTTTAAAACTAAAGGAGTAAGGGCACATTCTATGACTTTAAGAAGCGATTTTAATTGGTCTTCTGTGAATCAATATCTAAGGAGTATACCTTCAATCCAACACTTACCCCTTGTTCAAACTTTGAATCAAAATGCCAAAATAATCTAGCATGTTTTAAAAACCTCCATTATTTATAAAGCTCATGATCAAATCAATATCACGCCTTTGCTTAGTATATTAACATACTACATATTATCAAACACTTTATTTGATGAAGCATAGTGGATTCTAGACTATATCAATAACCTTACGAACACTAGACTCCCTGCCTCTAGAAGGATGAAGAATGTGGCTTTAGTATAGTTGATTGCATATATCCTTGAGAAGAAATACAATCTTATTCATCCCGATCCCCCAAATAATCAGCCTGTCTATTTTATTGATGCTTTATTTCACATTCTATCCAACTGAGACCAAGGGGATGAGGGAGTTCATGAAGAAGAAGGACCTGCTCTAGCACCTGCATCTGCTCTTGCTATTGGAAGTGAGTATCAATTCTATGAAGATTTGATCCTGAGATTCGATTGACTTGAGTCTCATATAGATCAACAATTTTATCAAGTTCAAACTTGTTTGGACCAACATGACTTTAGAAATAATAAAGATATAAGCTGGGTTAGCGGATATTTTGATTTACTTAATACTCAAGTAGCTACCATCAACAACTACTTTACCCAATTTAGCCCTCCACAGCCTCCTCCAGATCAAGATCCTTGGGGTTTTAGTTTGGTTGTTAATTATTGTATGTTTTATTATTTTAGTTCTTGTGATGTTGCATTTATACATTTTTATTTTGGAATTGTTGTTTTCTCTTTATATTTTAGTCTATGTTATTTTTTTTTTTAAAAGAGTTTAGTTACTATTGATTTTTTCCGTCTCTTAAATTGTCTATGAGTTATTACTAACTAATCTAGAATGTTGATCTAAAGGATAAAATTTTTAAAGTATTTGCATTATAATGTTATTTCCTTAAAAACATTCACTCAAACTTTAAATCAAATTATCATTAGATTTAGATAAATAGATCATTTTCATAATCTAATAGACATTTATCTTTTAGTTATAGCTGTTGTAAAAAATGTGACCTATTTTTCTTTTCTTGTTCTTATTTAATGTGTTAATTTTATTATTATTATCTATTAGGTTTTGTTTTATGTTTTATTCTTTGTTATGGGAGAAAATTTTTTCTTTTATTTGGAAGATAATCAAAAGCTAAGATTTTCTAATTTAGGTTATAGAAATAACAAAATGTCAAAAGATGTACAAAGTGTCACAAATTTGAAAAGAGGCACAAAATGAGCCCAATGTGAAAAGATGCATAGTGTTTGTCAAATAAAGTTCAAATTTAAAAGATATGGAATTGCATTAATATAAATTTCTCAAATTTAGTTGATAAAGAGGAATAAAATGACCCCACACTACATTTACCTCGTTCCTTTATATATATGTCTAATTCTTATAAAAACTGATATATTAAACAATAATTTCAACTATTGAATTTGTAAATATTTGATTTTTATTTCATTATTTTTATGATAATTAATCTATTTGATACTTCTGTTTCCTAGAACGAACATTGAGCATGGTAAACTATTCTTATCTTATTTGTTCTTCGACTTAAAATACAAGTTTTTGCATCAATAATTTTATGTTGGTCTTGCATATTTTTTAAATTCTTTTCCTTATCAACTTTTTGATTCATCCATAATAGCTTTCATATTGAGGGAATGCTTTTTATATTTCTTCTTTTTGTTTTTGTCAAAAGGGGGAGGTAGTTTGTGTTTAGGAGAAGTGTTCTTGGTCCTGTTTTGGGTGAAGTGTTCTTGATCCTGTGTTTGTGTTTTGGTCTTTTATGTCGTGCTTTGGTGTTTTGTGTTTTTAGTATATATTTGTGTTTTGGTGTTTTTGTGTTTTGTGATCTTAGTAGTTCTTATTATTTTTATGTTTTCCTTGTGTATTTCTTTCAAGTTTTGTGTTTGTTTTATAAAACTTAATTTTTAAAAAAGAGGATGAAATCCTTTTTTCCCCGTGATTTTATTTCTTATTCATTGAGGGGGACCTTAGGAGAAAACACTACTCATTAAATTCATACAATAATGGTTTTTTCTATCATAAAAAAGGGGGATATTAATACAAATTGGGAATCAAGATTAATATTATGATTTTTTATGTTAACAAAATATTATTATTATGATTTTATTATTTTTAATAGCATATATTTGATATATCTTTTTGTTTCTGTGTAATAATATTTCAGCAAAATTATATACTACTTCAGATTGCTGAAGACATCAAGACAAGGTAGAATAAGATTTCATGTAATAGAGTCTATATATCTCTATTTTTATTTCATGAGAATGAGCAAGTTTGATTATAATTGGGTAATCGTGCACACACATAGAGAGGGACAGTGATATATATTTTTTTAAATTTATTGTACTATATGATATATAATCATACGATACAATTTGACATGGTTTTCCTCCAGAATGCAGTTAATCAAATCATGGCATGAATTTTTGAATTGTTTGTACTTTATGATGTAAAGTTGTACAAAAGACTAATAGAGTATAAAATTAGGTTCGTACCAAATCTTATCGAATGAATACATTTATTTTTTAATTGTTTGTATAGTATGATGTGAATTCAAACATATAATTGACAATGTACAAAATTAGATTCGTACCAAATTGTACTGAATGAACACATTTATTTTTAAACTGCTTGTACAGTATGATGTGAATTTGTGCAGGTAACTAACATAGTATGAAATTAGGTTTGTACCAAATTATATCAAATAAATACATTTATTTTTGAAATGTTTGTACCAAACTATCCACGATCGTATAATATGAACAAAGGATGGATCTCTTGAAAAAATCCATTTTTTGTTGGTTATTTACATGTTTTCTATATAAAGAGTCCTAAAAATTGTATTATGAAGAGTGTCCATTGAGAGTGTATTTGGGAGAGATTTTATGAGTGAAGAGTGAGATCTAGTGATGGAAAGTTGTGAGGGATTTACAAGATTGCCGAATGTGAGGATTTCTTTATCTTCTTCAAGTTTCAACTTCTTTGGAGGCTCTTGAGAAAAGATCCTTAAGATTGGATCAAGGTTCTTTGCCTTTATTAGGAGGGTGAAAAATAATGTCATGGTAATCTGCCAACACTTAGAGAGTGTAAAAGGAGATGGTTCTCTATCGCACTAGTTTTAATGAAAGAGAGTTTGTAAGGGATTCTCCACCTTGTTGTGTGACAAAAAGGAGAGTCATTATTATTTAGTGCAATACCTGGACAAGGAGTCTTCAAGGACTGGATGTAGGACAAGTAGGATCGAACTACTATAAAATTTGGTGTTCTTTTGTTATCTTTAATTTTCTTGCATTTTTATTGTCTACATTTAAAATTTTATTGTTGAAAATTCCTCTATGATAATTGTTTCTATAAATAGTTGCATCTTTCAAGATTAGTGTTTTAATTTTCTAAAAAGTCTATAAAGGCTTTCAAAAATCTAAGAATTTTTTTTATAACCAATTCACCTCTCCACCCTCCTTGGTTAGCCTTGGGATAGATCTATAAAGTATAACAACCTTTACAAACTTTCATGGTGATCATGGTCAATGAGTTTGGTGAAGTTTCCAGGGTCAAAATAACAAGATGTGATGTGCAGTGGAATTTGCTTAAACTTTTGAACATTTTGCATCCTATGGAAATGCTTTGAATTTTAGGAGTTAAGGATCTTGAAATGCCTTCAAATTGATATGGTTGACCCTAGGGACATGCCTAATCAATATGCAAGTGATATATCAGGATTCCAAGGTCATTTGCTCATATTTCAAGGTGATGAAATTTCTAAGAAAATAGGTTATGGACCAAGGGGTTTTAAGTTTAATTCTAAAAATAAATTTTAGAGTTATGAGTTAACAGTAGATTTGATCATTGAGTTTGATTTAGAATTAATTTAATCAATTATCTAAAAGTATATAGGATTTTTAATGCTCATATCATTGATAATAAAAAATGATTGGAAGTGATTGAATAGTTGCTCAATGGATTTTCACTAGGGATAATCAACTTATGGATTTAGGGATTTATTTTAATTTCTATTTTGAATTGATCATTAAAAATCAATGATTGAAAAAAATTAGTTTTTATATTTATCATAAAATAACAGTCATTTGTTGATTATTAAATAATAGATCAGATGATCAAATGATAACTAGGGATGATTACAAATGATGATTTTTAATTCATTCGATCATTATACAAGAGCACATCTATGAGATGAATTTGATATTTGAAGTGTAGTATAATGATTTGAGTGTGTAAATTAAATTTTTTATTTAGATTATTGACCTTACTAAAAAATGAGTTTAATAATTGGTTTACATTTATTAATTATTTTAGGTAGATTAAAATAATATCTAGTAATTATATCTTTGATTGATCATAATTAAAAATAAGAGGCACAACAAAAGATAATATCAATCCTTAAGAACCCCTAAACTATCTAAAATGAGCTTTATGCTATTTAAAAGAAATTCCATTGATTTTAGTATAATTCTTCAGACCTAGTCCATCATCTGGATCTAGTTTGTTTACATAAAATTAATAGTGTTGGTATTTTAAATTTCAAATTTCCTTTTATTAAAAATTTCTTTTAACACACTCCTTTACAATCAACTATCCAATAAGAACCTCCTTAGCAAATTTTCTCCACCATGAACTGAGCTTCATATGTCGATTTGAAATTTCCACCTACCATTGGATGTGCTAAGATAGTCCTTTATAGAAGTAGGACCAAGTTTCCTACTTGATATGTTCTTGGATGGACCAACTTATCATGATCTTGAATCATTTTAGCCATTTATAGTTTAAGGCTTCATTGAGCTTAAATAAACTTTTCTTTTAAACCTTCAAACTCTTCCAATCAAAGTTTAACATTCCATTATGATGTTATATGGAAATTTATTGTAGTCCTGAGTGAGGAAAGTTGTACCATTAAAGGAATAGTAGTTTTGTACCAAAAACTAAAGAATAGGGCATATATTTAGTTAAATTTATATTTTTTTTGTTTTGTATATCTATAAAGATTCAACCAACTTTTCATTCCATCGATACTTATTATCATCAAAAAAATTCTTTTAAGATTTGAGTCAATGTTTTATTGAAGGCTCTAATAGATCCATTTTCTCATTGGTAATAGATTGTTGAGTATCTCTAATTAATGTTATGGTATCAAGTGAAGTTGTTTATTTTAGCACTTGTGAATGAAGGACAATTATATTATGCTATCCCATGACAAACACAAAATTGATAAATGATATGGTCTTTGAAGAAGTTCAAAACATATTGTACTTTGACCACTTTCAATAGAACTACTTATCCACACTTTGATAAGTAATATGTAGTTGTAAATATAAATCTATAACCTTTGGAAGATGGTGGATCAATCATTTTGATGATATTTATACCCTATGTTTTAAAAGGCCATGATGAAGTATTGGATATAGTGCATTTATTGATTAATGTAGAACTACACCATGCACATAACATTGTTGATAACATCATGCAACATTCATCCAATCATCTATCATTGATGACCAATAATATTCCATTCATTTGATTTTTATCTTCATCTTTTGTTCAAACTGATGTGCACATCATTATCTGGCATGTATTTCTTCTATGATCTTCAATACTTCTAATTTATTTAAATATCATAACCATATATGATCGAATGATCTTCTGTATAGAGTGTTATTGATAAAAGGTATAAGATAAAGATCTTCTTTAGGCCTGATCAGCTTCTGATATATCATAATGGATCTTGATCTGCCACAAGTATTTAATGAAGGTTATTATCCAATCCACTATTTCATCATCTACTTTGAAATTAATTTTCACCATAATTGGGGATTTTTTTTTACATACTCAATGTCTACAGACGTCAAGACTCAACAACCTTGTATTTCTATTATAATTGAACCTCTTTAAGATAAGTTCATGTTTTGGATAGTTTTTTTAGGGAATCCATCATAGATTTCTTCCCATGAGGAATCTTATATAAAGATACATTTGGGATTTATTTTAGAAGATGTATTATATACTGATAACAAGAAATCATGCTATACTTTAGCACTATATAAATTCTAACTATTTAAAAGATCAGCAGTTATGATTCCGCAAAGATATTGTTATATTTAATTTAAGATTTTTAACCCTAACCTAATTATTTGTTCCTCATACTTAGCTTCATTATTTGTACAGACTTTTGACATGCGGTTGGATAAATACATTAGGCTTTTATCTTGAGCAATAAATATTATGTTAATTCTAGCTTTCCTTTGGGAGATATTATGAGATGCTTCTTATTGATTGGTGCAAACAGTATCCAAATTGAAATCTTAGGGAGAAATTTTTGTTTAGTTGTAGTTTCAAAGTTTGTTCATTTGGAAATTTATCATTTATTGGATAATCATCTTGCATTGGATGACCTTCTAAGAAGTTCGTAAGAGCTTGTCCTTTAATAACACACAAGGAAATCAAGGCTATTCCAAACAACAAAAAAAATATCGACCATCAAGTTAATCTCCCTTATAACATTAGATAAGTCATTAGATATTGCAATATATTTTCTTTGGATACAAAATTTACTTTATATTATAACATATAGTGCCTTAACCTTTGAGCAACGAAGATTAGGGCCAAATTATATTTCTAAATCGAAGGATAATTTACCTAGTTAAAAATAAACATCTACTAAGATAATAAGGTGCATTCCCTTTTCCTTCCTCATTAAATTGATCTAATAAGGTGCCAAGAGATTCACTTTCAGATATTATATACAAAATTAATGGTTTCCTTAGGATAGGAGCAGCTATGACTAGAAGAATTACTAGTATTGCTTTATTCAATAGAATATTTTAAGATAATTCTCACCCCATAAAAAATGAACATCTTTCTTACATATAAGTGTGCAAAATTACAATGGAAAATACGCCACATGATTCCCTTTATTTTTTCTTCAGTTAAATATGCATAACATAAAATCTATTTCATACAAACTGATGCATGATTATCAATTTGAAAAGTCAAAACAAGATTTATTTTCCTAATCAATTATGGCATAGAAAATATTCAATTCATCTTGAATGAGAATAGGAAACTTCACCTTCTAAATTATGAAACTAACCAAAGTATAAAGCTAGCATGCATTCACATGATTCTTCCCCGACCTTAGAAAGGAACTAAAAAAGGGTTTTGTTTTTATTGGAATCTTGACTCCCTATAGAGACAAGCTTCTATAATTAATTACATCCCAAGATAATTCTTGAAAATTCTATTGAATAAATTAGAGACTAAACTTTTCATGTTTATAAATGTTTGATAAAAGAATTGTGTTATAAAAATTTAAGTATTGACTTAGATTTAGATTGTAATTTAGAATTCATTTAAGATTTTGATAACCCTCCTCAGAAGAGGTTTAAAGTGATATGTATATAATGTGGACTTATTCATACCATGAGTGAGTTTCAAGTTAACATCCTAAAAGTAATCAATTTCCTTATGAATTCAAGTAAGAATGGCTTTATATTTAAGGAATTAAGAAATTTTGTTTTAGTTTAGAAAACTTTAATGATGACCCTTTAATAGGAAAACACACCTATCTAGTGAAACCATGATTCAATGACATCTTCAACTAAAAATGCTATTTTTAATTAACTCTGAACCTCTAAAATTTTCCAAGTTTGGATTTTCTAGAAAAATTTAGCAGCATAACGCCCCTACCCATAAGAAAAATACACCAACCTTAATGCTTAGGCTCCTCATGCCTTGTTGCTAGCTTGATTATGGTATAGTGTTCATTGTAGAAGTAAAGTACATCCATATATGCATGTCTGGGTAAAGTTGTTTGTGTATGTGGTACCACTACTATATCTTCTTTGAACTAGTATAAATGTTCCTATGAAATCAAGATCATGCTCATTGAAATAAACCTAAGAAAATGCTACCTCTAATTTAAGTTTACGACCCATATAAATGAAAAGCATGTAACGTAAAATAGTATACACATAAGTAGTGTATAAATAAACATTATTTATTAATCTTTAATGTAGAAGATAAATTAGGGTTTGCTGAAAAGTAAAGGTGGCCAAGTTCCATCATACCAAGCTTGGATCTTTACTCTTATATAATGTAGATTTAAATATGATTATTTAATTTACTCTTTATCTTCAGTCTCCAAGATACTCTTTAAGATTCCAAAAGATTATGACTATCAAAAGAAGAAGAATCATTTCCTTTTGGAATGCTATATTTACAAAAGAATGATATGTTGACAGTTCGAAAGTTTGAACTGGGGTTGAACCAGATAACTTAATAAGTAATAATATTATTAAATGTTAATAAAATTAACATAATAATGATGTTATCATTCTAAATATGAGACAAAAATTAAACAAAATAAAAAATTATGAAACATAAAATTTACACAATTAATTAAGAGAATTATTTTTAAAATCACATGTAAGAGCTAAAATTACCTAAATATCATAATTCTAAGAATTTACACTCATAATAATATAATAATTTAAATTATAAATACTTTTAATTTTTAAAAATTTATTTTTAATCTAAATTTAGTTTAAATATAACTATATAATTTAGTACTACAAATT
>NW_021318505.1:64558-106135 GCF_001605985.2 Dendrobium catenatum | reverse complement strand
TATTGATTCATATCTTAAGGATTTGATGCCACTAAGGAGTGTATTGGCTTTGGCCATAGCCAGTATTTCATGTAACCATTTGGCAGCAAAATCAATCAGTTCAGAGGGCCCCGGGTCATAACCGTTTATCCTGCGATGCCATTTGGCGGCAAAACTACCGTTTAGAGGACACGTACTACATCCTTACTGGTAGGAGATTGTTTGAGAATGGATCCTATTGATATTCTCGACTAGGCATTAGCTCTTCGTGAGCTAAAGTAAATTTTAATTTGTCCACATTAACAAACTGTTACAGATGGTGGAGGGGCTTTGCTTTAAGTGTTTAATGGATGTATTTCAATTTTAAATATTCTAATTTTTTTGGATTTTTCTTTGAGTTTAGATTTTGAGGACTTACTAAACTTTTTAATAGAGGTATGGAAATGTTTAGGAGATGAAGGAATTTCATGGCTTACTAAACTTTTTAATACTATTTTGAAGACTAAAAAGATGCTAGATGAGTGGAGAATGAGTGTGTTAATTCCTATTTTTAAGAATAAAGGTGATGTACAAGATTGTGCGAATTATAGAGGTATTAAGTTAATGTGTCATACTTTAAAACTATGGGAGTGAGTTATGGAGCATAGGTTGCGTCATGATACTAATGTTTCTCAAAATCAATTTGTATTCATGCTGGGTAGGTCAACTATGGAAGCCATAAATTTATTAAGTGGTTTGATGGAGAAAAATAGAGAAAATAAAGATGATCTACACAAGATATTTATTTATTTAGAAAAAGCATACGATAAAGTTCGAGGAGAAGTGCTATGGAGAGTTCTTGAAAAGTAAGGAGTTAATAAATCTTATATTAAAATCATTAATGATATGTATGCAGGAGCTATTACTTGTGTTCAAACAAAAGGTGGTTTGACAAAGTATTTCCCTATTTTGGTTGGGTTACATCAAGGATCAGCCTTAAGCCCATATCTTTTTGATTTACTCATGAATGTTCTCACTAGACATTTATAAGCAGATGTACCTTGGTGTATGCTATTTGCTGATGATATTTTTCTTGTTGATAAGAATAGAGAGGGAGTTGAAGGTAAACTTGAATTATGGAGGTCAACCATAGAGTGTAAAGGTTTTCATTGAGTAGATCTAAAATGGAATATATGTAGTGTAATTTTAATAGTAATAGACCTAGTGAGAGGATTGTGACTTTGGGCAATCAAGTCATTAATAAGAGTACACAATTTAGATATCTTGGATCTATTGTTCAGAGTGATGGTGAAATAGATGGGGATATTATCAACAAAATTCAAGTTGGATGGTTGAAGTGGACGAATGCATTGGGCTTGTTGTGTGCTAAAAAATTACCCTCAAACTTAAGGGAAAATTCTATAAGATGTTGGTGAGGCCTGTAATGCTTTATGGTCCCGAATGTTGGCCATTAAAAGAGAAGCATAATACAAAGTTAAGTGTGGCAGAGAAGAGGATGCTCAGGTGGATGAGTGGCTTTACCCTTAGAAATAAGATACAAAATGAGCATATATATATATATATATAGGTCGAAGTAGCTCTAGTAGAAGATAAGATTATAGAGAGTCACGTTAGATGGTTTGGTCACAAAAAACGGCGGCCTTCCGATGGTTTGGTTAGGAAAGTAGAGGTATTAAATTTGACTTATGTTAAGAAAGGTAGAGCCAAACCTAAAAAGGATTGGTTAAAAAATATTAGAAATGATCTTTCTCATATTAGATTTAAACGAGAATTTGAATTTTAATAGGACACAATAGAGAAAAAAGATTCATGTAATTAACCCCACGTAGTGGGATAAAGGCTTGATGTTGTTGTTGTTGAATGCTATCATAAATACCCAAGAGAGTATTTATGAAATTACTTTTAATATATTATAAATTGGCTATGAAACCATAGGAATTTTAATGTACTCCTCAAGAGAAATTTATAAAGCCTAAGAACGCTTAATTTGGATAAGTGTGCCAGGAGTTATGAATTCTTAAAGATTTGATTAATTCATTATTTAATTTTAATCTATTTACATAGTCAACATGTCGGATGACTATGCATTCCTTAACACACGACACTAACTGATTGGCCAAGAAATCAATGATGAAAAGGAGAATCACATTCTTTATTTAATGGATAACCAACCTATAATCAGACAGCTCTAAATTAAAGCTCAGAACTATGGGATATAGCACCAGATAAAATATTATTTAATCAGAGCAGTTTTTTGAACCTGACCGCACTAATTTTATCTTTAAACTCCTACATAATTCAAAAGTTATAAAGGAATTTCTTCAAGTTTTAGGAGATAAGTTCCATATATATTGGTGAAATTTATCAAAGAGATTCATCTTCTTTAGAACATTCAATTCAATATTAAAATCCTAGTTAAATGAATATTCTCTTCACACTTGAGAGACGTCTATGAAAATGGAGCTCGAGTTTAGATCTTACCTCTATGCAATGGTTAATTGAGAATGGTATTAGTTGGAATACGTTTATCACCAGCTTAGGAACACTTCTCCTTTTGATGGTTGAGTTTGGTATGCATTGGACTAGATGTTGGATTTCCATTAGTTCAGGATTGTAATAGCTTGGTGGAACTTGCTAGAAATCACTAAGGAACTAGCTAGGAAGCAAGGGGATAAAGTATGAACTCTATGGAATCTATGACAATTAAGATTATGGCCCCTTAAGTGCAAAAGTTAAGAGTATTTATATGGTGAACGAGAAAGATTAAAGCTCTATATTTATCTAGTACGGGCCATTCCCAATAGCAATGTTAGATAAGGATAGGATAATAAGAGGCTAGGTGATGGGGGTGGTGGATTAACCTAAAGAATTGTAAAAATCAATTAAGGCTTTATCAATCCCTAAATAATTCTTAGGTTGTCTTTGACATAAAAATTATAAAAATCCCATATAATATGCAAAAGTATACATGCTAAATTAAGTAATATACTGATTTAATGGAGTATCGATCCCATAAGGAAGAATGTTTACTTGTAAATACTATTACTGTCTAATATAATCAAAATAATTATCATACTCAATCAAAATAAGTTTTGGTGGAGATTTAATCTCTTAGTTTAAAACCAGTTAAAATTTTAAATGAAACACTATTTGAATAAATTATTTTGGATTGATGAAATGTAAATATAATATATTTCTTAATGATTCTATTTTACACTGATGTTATTCAGAGCATATGCATCTGTGACCACTCAGTCAAGCATGAAGAGACAAAGGAAAGATTAAACCCTTCCAATGTAATACCATTATTAACTCTCATAGTCTTTCATCCTATGAAAATCATAGAAGAGTAAGTAAAGAATATATTGTTAAAAATCCCTCATTACAATTCTTATTTATAAATTTGGTATATGTTAAGCATTATATCTATGCTTGCATCATACCAACCCAATATACATGGTTTTGCCTACTTTTATGTTCCTAGGCTCCACATTACACTATTATTAACTACACATATGGCCACTATGTGCATTAAATGAAGACCTTATATATTAAAAACAACATTGAATTATTCATGAAAATAGATCATTAGTACTCCATATTTTATTTACACCATCAATCTAAAATTTGAAAATTTAGCTTGAGATGAACAACAAGTAAAACAAACTCATTTTAATTAATTGCATAAAAGAAATAAAGTACATAAGAAAAGATATCACCAAATAGGTTCAATGATATCTTCTATACTCCTCCTTGAACTTACAGAATTGTTTCCATGAATATTGACCAAACACACTTATGAAGTAGATCTAATATTCATTGAATTTCCTTAGTTGTCACTCCTAAGAAAATTATAGGAAGCACTATAAAGATTAAATTAACTAAGTGACTATACTCTCCTACTAAACTTATAAAGGGAATATTTATAGAAAATCATATAAAATGGATTCTAACATAGGGCGCTTAAGAAATTGGCACTGCAACACCCATAAAATGAACTAACACCACAATGATGAAGTATTTTGTCCGCTGCAGTGCTTCCTATTTCGGACCCCTATTTAGTGAATAGACACTTGGCTTCATTAAAATATCATGTCTTGAGAAATTACAACTATAGTGTTGTAGTAATGATGATGGTTGACCATTGCGACATCCTTGTGGTACTTCCCTTAGCTTGGTAGTGATGTGGGTATAGTGATTGGGTTTTATAATGCTGACTCCTCCGATGCTACAATGCTATAAAATAGAGATTGGATGTCGTTATGCCCATGTTAGGTGCTCCAATGATGCCAATGATGGTACCATGGAGATATCATGTCTGATGTCGTTACATTGTACCACACTTAAAATTGTTGCACATTTATTACATTTTCCTACACAAATATAACTAAAACAAAATGGTTTCACTAATAATTTAACATATAAAATATAACATTACTTACACTCATCAAATCCTCCTCAGCTTAAACTCTTTTTTGTCCTTAAGACAATAAATTTTTTGTAATTCTAATTAAGTGATGAACTAAAATAGAAAAAATTATAATATAATATTATTAAAATATGGGATATTACATCATTGTTTAAAATTAATAAAAAAGAACAAGGTTATACTTCTATTTTGAAAAATACTAATAGTTAAACTAATCAATCATTCTAGTTACAACCCAATTTATAATTATAAGTTAGATATTTAATCTTTAACTTTTAATTATTGAAGTGTATAATTGAGTTTGAATTTTTTAGATTTGGTTGTAGTTAAAACTGTTCTTTTATTAGTTCACCATCCCTTATATCAGGTCTCCTATCTTATCATTTATAGTTTTGATTGAGATAGCTGCAACTTAGTTTTTTTATTATTGATATTCTTGCAATATGTATGATTTTTATGATTCCAAATATTAATATTTTAACTATAATTTCTCTTAATATATTTTGATTGTATTTTTTTTTATTATTTATGTGTACTAATATTTCAGGAAAATCATACTCTAGTTTGTTGAAGACTTCAAATCATATCATATTAGGGTTCATTATAAATGAAGCCTATATTTTTCATTTTATTGAGTACGAGAGAGTATGATTGTAATTGAGTAACTATGCACACACACACTTAGGGAGTGTTTAAAATTTATAATTATTAAAATAATCATACTGTACAAATTTATTTCATACAAGATGATTTGTTCAGTTATTTTCCCCTATGAGTAGTAAAACAAATAGCAGGTAAAAAATTTTTATAAGTACGGATCGTGTTGTATGAAGAATCCTTCATAATGATGTCGTATAGAGTACGAATTGAATGGGTCCCTTTTTGTCCTGATGAATTAAAAGTTTTTCTTATTTGATCATACTGTATGATATCTTGTTCGTATAGACATCATCCAGAGTATGAATTATACATGTCCCTTTTTGTCCTGACAAATTCAAAGTTTTATGGATAGATCGTATAGTACGATGTCGTGTTCATACATATGCCATCCAGAGTACGAATTGGATGGGTCCCTTTTCATCCCAATGAATTCAAAGTTTTTTTAAACTAATCATACTGTATGATCCCATTCGTACAGATGTCGTCCAGAGTAAAAAAATATGGGGTACCTTTTCATCCCAATGAATATGAATTTTTTTTAATTGTTCATATTGTACGAACTTGGCTCGTACTTGATGATTATCATGTGTGAAATCATTTTGTATAGATTCACAAAAGGTTTATATGTAATAGTTTTTGAACTGCTCATATGTTCGAACATATGATCGTATTGTATGATCGTACGCATTCAAAATAAAAATTTTTAGTTTTTTAGAGGGATTTTTATGTCTTTCATATAAAAGGTCCTTAAAACTAACGTGAAGAGTGTTGTTCTTTGCGATTTCTTAAGGGCAAGTGAAGGAGGGATTATGGGAGAGTGTTTGAGAGACATTTCTTGCAAGTGGAGTGTGAAGGGTTCACAAGGTTACTCAAAGGTAAGGATATCTTTATGTTTTTGGTTATCACTCCTCTTTTCTTCTTTCTAGTAGCTTGTGAAAAGAACTTTGAAGAAGATCTGGTACTCTGTTGAAACTTGGATGGTGTGAAAGGATGATGGTTCTCTACTGATATATGGAGGGTGTGAAAGGATGATGGTACTCTGCCAAAACATGGAGGGTGTGAAAGGGCAATGGTTCTTTATTGACACTTGGAGGGTATGAAAGGATAATGGTTCTTTGCTGCACTGGGGATTGGCAGAAGAGAGGATTGGTAAAGGCTTCTCCATCTTACTATGGGGGCAAAAGGAAAGTCACGTTTTTAATAGTGCAATACCTCTTCACCTGAAGTGGGAGTCTTTAGGAAGTGGATGTAAGTCGTGTTTGATCGAACTACTATAAATCATTGTCTTTTTATTTTCCACATTTATTTTATGCAATTTATTTATAATAGTTGAAAAGCTTATTTTAAACTAAAATTAAATTGCTGTTAAATTTTTAAATGATTTTTTATTAAAAAATCTAAGAGAATATTTAAATTACCAATTCACCACCCCCCCCCCCTTCCCAATCCCCCCCCCCCCCCCCCCTCTTCGTTATTTTTGGGATAATAGCTTAGGTTTAATAACCTATACGGAATCATAGGTGGTTTCAGAGCTTTGTTTCAAAATCATAAGTTTAAACTATTTTTTGAAAATGATAATGGCTACTTTTGGAAATCAAAACACACTTGAAGGGTATTCGATCACTAGACTTTAATTATTTGATAATATCCCTTTTGATTTTTGGAAAATAGTCATGTCTATATTTCTTCAATCGCTTAATTATTGCATATATATTTTAGTTCAAGAAGGGTATACTAGGCCTATTAGACTTATAGATGGCATTAGAGTTGAAACACCCTTTGATGACTGGATTGTAAAAGAACATGACTTAGCACAATAAAATGCTAAATGCTTAAATAGTTTCTTTTGTGCACTTAAGTCAGAAGATTACATGTGGGTTTCCACTTATAAAAGTGAAAAAGACATTTGGGATAGACTTTGTATTACATATGAAGGGACTAATGAGTTAAAACAATCTAAATTAAATTTCTTGCTACATGATTATAAATTATTTCACATGAAACCTAATGAATTCATAACTGACATGTATACAAGATTCACTCAAATAGTCACTTATTTGCATGCTTTAGGTAAGGAACTAACGAATGCTGAAATGGTTAACAAAATTTTTATTATTTTCCTAATATGTTTGATGCTAAAATTACTGCTATTTCAAAGTCAAAAGATTTAAATATGTATTCTATTGATAATATCCTAAGATCACTAATTAATTATGAGCAAGGAGTGACTCAAAAGAATATTGATGAAGGAGAACAATGAAAGGAGAAGAACATAGCACTGAAAGTGGATGACTCGAAGAGTAATCAGTCACAACCTGAGGATGATGATGACATTGCCATAATGACAAGGCAATTCAGGAGTTTTTTGAAAAAAGGAAGCTGAGGAGACACCAATAGTAGAATAGAGGTAAGTTCCACAAAAAATATTAAGGTTTCTAATGATGTTATTTGCTACAAATGTAGGAAACCTATACATGTAAAATCAGAGTGCCCCAATCTCAAAGCCACTCCTAGTAAGGAGAAGGTGGAGGAGAAAGTGAAAGTGAGAAAGGGAAAGAAGAGTTTTTAGAGAGCTTTTTGAGCGGACCCATCTTCAAATTTTTCAAAAAAAGTAGATGAGGAAGAAGTCACCAACATGTGTTTAATGGCCGATAATCTTGATAAATTAGATTAAGAAGACGTATGTGACTTAACCTATGATGAATTGCTTGATGTTTTTGAAAGAATACATACAACATATAGAAAACTTATGAAAATACATGCTAGACTAAACTTAGAATTTCAAGAATTACAAAAAAGAACATAAAACCCTTAGAAAAGATCACGCACTGATTGATAATAACCACATTAACTTACTTGATGAATTTGATGATTTGAATTACAAAAATGAATTACTAAAATCATTCTACATTGAAATGGAAAAAGTTTTAAGAATTATAAGGATGAATCTAAAAAAAGAGAACATTATTTAAAATATGATATTAATGTGTTAGAAGATATAAATAATTTCTTATGTTTAAAGTGAAAGCTCTCGAGGAAAATAAGACACCCCATACACTTGAAGATTTTACTGTTCCTATTTTGAAGTCAAAAATTTTAAAACCTAGGAAGAGACAAAATTTTTATCAAAGATTAAAAAACCCTTTTTTGGAGTTAAATATTTTACTTGTGGGACGATTGGACATATTTCTCACACTTGCACTTTAGATAGAAAAACTCATTTAGTGTAGAGACCTAAGATGCATAAATCAAGTCATATCATATATGCCTCTAGTTTTCTTTTCCAAAAGGAGAACCCAAACTTGTTTGGGCTCCCAAGTCTAAAATTTGATTATTTTATAGGTACGCTCTCATACAAGATCTTGTGAGACCATTCAGTACCTAGATGGCAGTTTCTTGAAGCATCTGATTAGAGAAACTACATAATTCATATTGCTAGAAGCCAAAAATGGAGGAAAGATTACATTGGGAATAATACCACTAAGAAAGTGGTTGGCACAAGTATGATAAAATTTTTCATAGAGAATGTATTACTTTTAGAATGCTTAAAGAATAATTTGTTAAGTATAAGCAACCTATGTGACAAAGGGTATAGCATTAACCTTTTTTCCCACTGGCTGCATATTAAGCCTAAATGGAAATGATGTTTTGCTTCGAACCAGGGTAAACAATATTTATATGCTAGATTTGAACTGTATTAAAACTCCTAATGCTTTTTATTTAAAAATTATTTCTAATGAATCTTGGTTATGGCATAGGAGACTTTGTCACGCAAGCATAAAAAACCTTTAAAAAATTATCCAAAAGGAACTTGTTAGAGATATACCAAAACTAAACTTTACTAAGGATCACCTTTGTTATGCATGTCAACTAGGAAAATAGGTGAAGTCCTCATTTAATTCTAATAAGGATCTTAGAATTAGCAAACCATTAGAAATAATTCATATGGATCTTTTTGGACTGATTAGCACTATAAGTCTATGACGAAAGGTATACAAATTTGTGATAGTTTATGATTTCTCGAGATTCATGTGGGTTAAATTTTTATTTCGTAAGAGTGAATCATTTGAAGAATTTAGGGACTTTTTAACTTGGATTCAGAATAAACTAGGTTGTGAAATTTTAACACTTCAAAGTGATCACAAAGGTAAATTTGAAAATAAAAAATTTGAGAATTTTTGTAAGAAAGAAAGAGTTGATCAAAATTTTTCTGCACCTAAGACCCGTCTGTAGAATGCGGTACTCGAAAGAAAGAATAGAACATTAATTAAAACCGTTAGAGCCATGTTGGCAGAATATCACTTCCAAAATATTTTTAGGCTGAAGCAGTTAGTACTGTATGTTATGTTATAAATAGGGTGAACATAAGGTCAAATTTGAATAAAACACCCTTTGAGCTTCTTAAGGGTAGAACACCTAACTTGACTCATTTACTTGTTTTTGGATATAAAGTGAGCATACATAATCATGGAAAATCTTCTTTAAGAAAATTTGATCCAAAATCAGATGAATGGATTTTTCTTAGATACCTTAGTGCTGGAAAATAATATAGAGTAGTTAACAAAAGAACTTTGGTAGTTGAGGAGACCATACATGTTATTTTTTATGAATCTAGGATTTTAGAAGAGCCAAGTTTGGAAGAAGATGATTTAGAAAATAACTCCCAAAGGATTGAGAAGATTAATTTGGATGAAAATTTGGAACAAGAAAACCCATTGCATAGAGAATTGAAATTTTATAAAAACCACCCTAAGGAATTGATTCTAGGTGAACCAAGTGAGGGTGTTAGGATTAGGAGTGGACTTAGAAAAGAAGTCAATTATTCTACCTTTATTTTAATAATAAAACATATAAATATAAATCAAGCACTTTTGGATAAATTTTGGATTTTTGCTTTGTAAGAAGAATTAAATCAGTTTGCATGGAATGATGTTTGGGAATTATTACAAGGTCAAAGGATCAAAGTATAGTTAGAACTAAGTGAGTATTTAAAAACAAAATGAATGACTCAAGAGTTGTTGTTAGAAATAAGGCTAGATTAGTGTCTAAGGGGTATAATCAAATTAAAGGGATTAATTTTGAGGAGACATTTACCCCTGTAGTAAGATTTGAGAAAATTAGGGTTTTACTAGCCTTTGCCTATTTTAGAGGATTTAAATTATTTTAAATGGATGTTAAAAGTGCCTTTTTGAATGTGGTGATTCAAGAGGATGTTTATGTTAAACAACCACCAAGTTTTAAAGGTTCTAAATTCCCTAATTATGTGTATAAATTGAAAAAGGTATTGTATAGATTAAAAAATGCACCTAGGGTTTGGTATGAGAGGTTAAGCACTTTTATATTAGAGAGATCTTTTATAAAAAGAAGTGTGGACACCACTCTCTTTTTGAGGATATTAGGAGACAATATACTCATTATTCAAAATTATGTTGATGATATCATTTTTGGATCTACAAATAAAAATCTTTGTGATGATTTTTGTAAAATAATGAATAGTGAATTTGAAATGGGCTTGATGGGAGATTTAAGTTATTTTCTTTGTTTTAGCATTAAGTAAATTGAGGAGGGAACATTTATTAGTCAGTCAAAGTATGTTAAGGACATCCTTAAGAAGTGTGAAATGGATAATTCTAAACCATTAAGTACACCTATGAGTTCCTCAGTTCAGTTGGATAAGGACCCAAAGGGAAAATCAATTGATCAAAAGAAATTTAGAGGAATTATTGGATCTTTACTTTATTTGATAGCTAGCAGACAAGATATTATATTTAGTGTTTGTTTGTATGCTAGATTTCAATCAGATCCAAAAGAATCAAATTTGATAGCAGTAAAAAGGATTTTTAAATATCTCTAGGGAACTTAGAACTTGGGGATTTGGTAGCCTAAGTACAGCTCTTCATTTAAAATTGTTGGATATTCAGATTCAAACATTATAGGTTGTATGGTTGATTGAAAGAGTACATTTAAAACTTATCAATTTATAGAAAATTCTTTAGTTTATTATTCCAGTAGAAAATAAAATTCTGTAGCCCTATCTTCTACTGAAGATGAATACATTACCTTAGGAAGTTATATGACACAAGTTTTTTGGTTAAAATAATAGTTGATTGATTTAGAATTTATAATAGGCATAATTTAAATTTATTGTGATAACACTAATATCATTTTCATTTCAAAAAATCCTATTCAACATTCGAGAACCAAATATATAAGCATAAGGCATCATCTCATTAGGTATCATGTATCCAAAGGAGAAATTGATTTGAATCATGATTTAACATAAAATCAACTTACAAACATTTTTACAAAACCATTAGCCTTTGATACCTTTAGAACATTAAGAAAAAGGTTAGGTGTGATTGATCTTAATGCTTAGATAAAATCTTCTACAAACTTGATATGTTTTTAAGTGTGTTTGATTTTGTTTTTGTGTTGTTTTTGTTCTAGTTTTAAATATTTTTTATTTTGGTTTTTGTTTTGAGAGTTTTTAAATTTAGACATTTGTCACTTGTGTAGGTTGATTGAGTTTGAGAAATATTTCTAGGTTTTATTTTTTAAGAATTTTATTCGTACTGTACAAAATTATTTTCATACCATACAAATTATGTAGTATGCAATCATCATTTTGAAATGAATGCATTAAATTTATTTTTTTTAATATAGATCATACTGTATGATAATATCATCATCCCGTATGATATATATACATTCATCTGTACGCATATAGATGGTTATCTGGGTAGAATCAGTTATTATAACTGATCGTACATATGAACAAAATTTTATCTGTATGATCCACATGTCATTTTTTATGGGGGACGAACATAAATGTCATTAAAATTATTTAAAATAATATATAATCCCGGACGAACACTTGTTCGTTTGTATAATCGTATAGTCAAAAAGTCTGTACTAAAGGATGCCTCATAAATTATGTGTTTATGAAAAGTCATTTAGTTATGGACGTTATCAATCATCCATATGAAAACTATTTCATCACGTACATACGAATTCATTTTCATACTATACAAAGGGTCATTTTTCTTTAAATAGGAGGGCTTTGGAATTCATTTTCATTCCTTCCAAAACCCTCCTTGAATCCTTCTAGAGGCACCAACTTATGAATGGCAAGTTCTAGCAAGCGCTCTCGGGTTACGAAGGGATTGTCATCCAAGGGTGGGGATGAAAACTTTCTGCCTAGAGAGAATGAGGATTTTTTAATAGGTTTATAGCTACAAAAATCACTCCTTCAAGACTCCTTATTCAAGATGACATTCATTTTTTTGTCATGCCTCTCTTTGTCTCAACCCAATTCTTTTTCATTTTAACCTAGATCTACAATACCATAGAGAAACTTTTTCTCTATTTTCTTGTAAATATGAGGTTTAGTGAGGATTTGAGTAGGATAATATCATTTGTCAAAAAATAATGGGAAGAAATTACTAAGTAAGATCTAGGAACCTTTCTTCATTTAAGGACTCGTGGGACTAGAGCACACACATAAACCTCTAAATTTGATTATGACTGCTCTGAGATAAACAAAACTCTTAGAGGTGTAACTCAAGTTTGTCACTTGGCTAGAGTCTCCAACATGAATAAAAATGTCAGGATCATTCAACATGTCTTAAGAACTTCAATCATTCCTAAAGCTAGTGATTACATAAATATTACTCCTCTTTTGTCCACTATTACATATTTGATCACGACTGGACAACCAATTGATGAGACCCAACTCATTTTGGATTACATTCATAACCTTTTTGAAATTGGGTTTCCATCTCATAAGAGGAAGAAAAATATTGCTCTAGGACATTTAGTGACCTACATTTTGGAAAAGAAATACAACATAATTCGTCCTAATCCTCCCAATCTTCTTTATTGATGCCTCTTTTTTATCTCTTTTTGGGAGAAATGAGAGTTCAAGTGAAGATACTGAGGGAGAAGGGGGAGCACCTGCACCTGCTCAAGGACCTGATTAGAATTACTTTTAGGAGATGGTCGAGTGATTTGATAATATGGAGAGTCATTTTAATCAATATTTTGATCAAATTCAGACTCATCTAAACCAGTAGGATGCACAGCACCAAGAAGACATGGGGTGGATCCAAGGTCAGTTTGACTCAGTGAACATGAATGTAGCTGTAATGAATAGCTATTTCTCAATCTTCAACCAGCCTATTCCTCCAAATCAAGGTCCTTCAGAGTTTTAGATGTACTTCTTTATAGTTGCTTTTGTTGGTCCTTTCCTGATGATGTGATGATGATGTGATGATATCAATGTTTATTTCCTTCTGTAGTACTTATTTTTTTGTTTAGATTTGTGTTGATGTTGTGTTGTTTAGAAGTTAGGTTAATTGATATCAATGGCTTTAATGTATCTGATCTTTACTTGATATCAATAAAAATGTCATGTTTTGTTTAATTGTTTTTATTCCGTGTTTGAATTATGAGTTTGCCGATATGAAAATCCTATTTTAATTGATTTAAAAAGTTTTATTAATTAACTTACACTACAAAATTAATTTCATTATGAAATCTAGTTTTTCAAAAATTTAAGTTAACTTATAACTCGATCAAGTTAAGGATATCAATCTCATGTTCTTTTTATGCAAACATAATTTGAATATTATTATTGAAAATATTATGTCTTATTATTTTTTATTTCTTTTTTCTATATAATTATTTTTATAATTATAAGAAATTTGATTTTTTAGATTATTGATTTTGGAAAGACCTATTTAAAAAAAAAGGGGGTATATAAAAAAGAAATGTACAATGTGTACTAAAAACAAAAAAATGCCCAATGGTTAACAAAATGAAAAGAGGAATAAAATTAGTCCAAATAGAAAAAGATGCACAAAGTGTGCCACGAATATTTTAAAAGATGCACAATATCGCCAATTGAATACGTTCTTTCCTTTATCATTTAATCTTTAAATTCAAATCAATCTAATGTTCAATTTTGTTTTATATTGAAAATTGAATTTTTTGTGATCTTCATGGAATTTCCCAATATTCACATGTTTTATTCTTTTAGGGGGAGCTAAGGAGAAATTTAGGGAATACATGTTAACTCAAATAATAATTATTTTGCCATCATAAAAAAGGGGGAGATTATTTAGATAGTTGCAACTTAGTTTTTCAATTGTTGATATTCTTGCAACATGTATATTTTTTATGCTTCTAAATATTATTATTTTAATTACAATTTCTCCTAACATATTTTAAATGAATTTTTTTTATTGTTTGTGTGTACTAACATTTCAAGAAAATCATACTCCAGATTATTGAAGGCTTCAAATCAGATTATATTAGGGTTCATTATAATTGAAGTCCATATTTTTTTAATTTATTGAGTCTAAGTGAGTGTGATTGTATTTGAGTAATTGTGCATACACACATTGGGGGAGTGTTTAAAATTTATAATTATTAAACTAATCATTCTGTACGAAGTCATTTCATATGGGGTGATTTGTTCAGTTATTTTACCCTACGTGTAGTTACATAAATAGCAGGTAATTTTTTTTTCAAAATACGAATCATACTGTATGAAGCTTCCATCGTACGAACATCATCTAGAATACGAATTAAACGGGTCCCTTTTCACCCTAATGAATTCATTTTTTTTTAAATAATCGTATTGTATGATGTTGTGTTCGTACAGACATCATCCAAAGTACAAACTAGATCGGTCCCTTTTCATCTTGATGTATTCAAAGTTTTTCTGAATGGATTGTACTATACGATGTCGTGTTCGTATAGACGCCATCTAGAGTATGAATTGGATGGGTCCCTTTTCATCTTGATGAATTTAAATTTATTTTGAACTGATTGTACTATACAATATCCCATTCGTACAGACATCGTCTAGAGTACAAAAATATGGGGTTCCTTTTCTTCCCGATGAAGATGAAAAATTTTCTAACTATTTGTATTGTACGAACTTGGTTTATACAGGATGATCATCATGTACAAAATCATTTCATACTGATTCATAAAACGTTCATATATAATAGTTTTGAACTGTTCATACATACAAAAATACGATCGTACTATACGATCGTACAAGCTCAAAATGGAAAATTTCAATTTTATAGAGGGTTTTTTGTGACTTTCATATAAAAGGTCCTTAAAAACTGACAAGAAAAGTGTTGTTCTTCATGATTTTTTAAGGGCAAGTGAAAGAGAGATTGTGGTAGAGTGTTTGAGAGATATTTCTTGTAAGTGGAGTGTGAAGAGTTCACAAGATTACTCAAACATAAGGACCTCTTTATGTTTTTGGTTATCACTCATCTTTTCTTATTTTTAGTTACTCATGAGAAGATCTTTCAAGAAGATCTAGTACTCTATCGACACTTGGAGGGTGTGAAAGGATGATGGTTCTCTACCGATAATTGGAGGGTGTCAAAGGATGACGGTACTCTACTAGCACTTGGAGGATGTGAAAGGATGACGGTTATCTACCGACATTTGGAGGGTGTGAAAGATCATGATTCTCTACCGCACCGAGGATTGGAGAAAGAGAGGATTTGTAAAGGCTTTTTTTGCCATACTATGGGGGAAAAAGGAGAGTCACTTTGGTTATAGTGCAATACCTGAAGAGGGAGTCTTCAGGAGTGTATTTAGGTCATTTTTGACCGAACCACTATAAATCTTGGTCTTTTTATTTTTCACTTTTATTTTCTACAATTTATTTTCATATGGTTGAAAGCATATTTTAAACTAAAATCAAATTACTGTATAATTTTAAATTGGTTTTTTATTTGAAAAAATCCAAGAGAATTTTTAAATTAGCAATTCACCCCCCCCCCCCTGTATGTTAGCCTTGGGACAGTAGCTTAGGTTTAACAACCTGTACAGAATCAATAATTTTTATATAAGATTGTATTTTTAATCTTAAGCTTTCACTACTACCAAATTTTGAATTTACATATCTTTTTTTTATTCATTTCTTTTTCATACCTTTTTCTTTTGAGAACTACTTTATAGTTCTTTTTTTTTTCTCTTTTGTGGAGTACATAATTTATGATTTTGAATATCAACTTCTACTTTAGTCCTTTAAACAATCTTAATGATTTTAATGTAAGGACTTAATGAAATTATTAATTCCATCTTTAGATTAGTTATGATTTAATATTTTATATCTAATTTTTTATACTATTTATTTATTTTTCAATTTTAAAAGTTAATTTCATAAAGTCATAGCTTATAAATTAAAATTAGGATAATATCTTAAATGATTGAATGAGTCAAGTATTAGTTTTTCTAAGTTATCAAGTATAAACAAAGTTCATTGAAACGGATATTTAGGGTTTTCTTCTTATCCTAATTTTAAATTTTTTTAATTATCATTTTTATAAGGGTTAATTAATTAATCAGAATATAAAAGTAATTGAAGGATATTAATAATTTAAGCATGAAGAGAATTTGCTTATATATTAATATAATATAAACAAACATTACAAAATTTATGCTTTCATAAAAATGATAAAAGGCACATAAAACATGCGTTTAACACAAAATAATCCATAAAAAATATTAAATATAACGCAGATACAAGATAATAAGTGCACAAGGCACCCTAAGTTTAACAATGGCTCTCAAAGCCAAATTTGTTAATTAAGTACAAAACACAAGCCAATTTCTCCTATCACTTTTATCTCTTCTACAAAATAACAAAGTAGAACAAAATTCACGAACACATCCTTAAGAATTCTTCACTCCTCTAAGTCATATGGTTTTAATCTGTATCCACTAACTTTTTTGGTTTGTAAGGTATTCTTATTTTGTATCTTGATGGCACAATTAACAAAATTTCTAATAATAGTATAAGGGCCATTCCATCCAGTTTTTATTTTTCCATGGAAATACTGTTACTTATAATCAAATAACATGATATCTTGCACAAGAAAGAAATCATACAAGAAAACACTACCATCATGCATCTTCCTTACTTCTTCTAAATATTGTTTCTTATCTTCTTCAATCTCCTTTTTGGAATTCATTAAACTTAGTAATAATAATATAACATTTCATACGAAGAAGTAAAAAAGAATTGTCATTCTTTGTACGATCTTGATTTTGGCACTTTGAAGAAGAGTGTTTATGTTGATGCTTTCCATTACTTACAATTTAAATTCTAAGAGAAGAAAGGTTCTCACTAAAGGGTAAGTACAGACTGAAAAATGAACTTCCATCTAATAAGTTCTATAAATTTTAGTGGGAGAGAAGTTTGAAATTTTTGAAAATTTAATCATTATGGCCCATTAGGGCATTGCAGTGTTAGAAGATATGTGTTGTGGCACTCCCTTTTTCTCGCTCAAAGGTTTATTTAAAACAAATTATGCAAAACCTAATATAGAGGATAGGGTTAAAAGTGCTAAGTTTATAGTATTCAGCTAGAATAGATAACTAACTAGACTTAAGGTGAGGTTACCTCCCAAGAAATGTTAAGTTATATTCTTCAGCCAAACTTGCCCACATTTTCCATTTGGCTAAGGTGGATGATTATTACTATTCAATTGGGTCACATTGGTATCTTTTTATTTCTCCTTATGATTAACTTTAATATTACTAGGTAAAGATTCTATGGGCCTACTACTTACAAAAATTACAAGCTAACTTAATTGAGTTTCCATATTTTTAATTTAAGAGATTTGTTTCGTAATTGAGTTCTCTATTGAATGATCACATTTTCTTGTGGTGTCTTTCTAGTTTCAGTTTGATTTCCATGATTAAATCTATAAGGATAAGCTAGTCTTGGATTATTATTAGCTTGGTTTTGATTATTCCAATTTGCTTCTTGTTTATATTGACTAGAATTTCATTGATTTCCATAAAATTATTTGACTAACAAAAATTGGGGTGATTCCTCAAACCTTGATTATATGCATTTAAATTTGGATAACTGTCTTTCAATCAAATTTATATTTTTAATCCCTTAGATATCATTCAATTTCATTGAGCTTTTATCTTCCAAATATAAAGATGAATCAAAATTAAAGCCTAAAGTGCTCAACTTCTTTGATATTGTTGTAACTTATGCAGTTAAAATGAATAAAGAATTATTTCATAGACTCATTCCACACTCTTAGGATTCACCCTATCAGCAGGCTACTGGAAATAATTTTTTGAAATTTCCTCAATTAATTCATAAGCATTCTTAAAAGGTTTTGACATCAAAGAAACTCCAACTACATCATTAATTATGGCTCTAAGGGATCCTAGAAATCAACTATAAAAAGTTTAAATTATCAACCAATCATGTAAGGCATAGTGAGAGTATTTTTGAAGCATCTCCTTGAATCTCTCTAACTCTTAAAAATTGATTCTCCTTCTAACTAAGTAAAAGAAGTAATATCATTTCTAAGTTTGAAAGTCTTAGAAGGTGGGAAATATATTACTATAAAATTGTTGGCCTACTCATTCCATGTGAGAGTCTAGGGTTATAGAATTTAACCACATTTTTTCTTATCTCTTAGAGAAAATGGGAATAATCTAAGTCTAATGGCATCATCAATAACTCCATTGTACTTAAATATTGCATAAAGTTTTAAGAAATATACTATATGTTAGGATCTTCAAGGCGAGATCCTTTAAAATGAGAATTTGAAATTACTAGATGGAAAAGAGGGGGGGTGAATTGTGAAAACTTTTTGACAATAGTTAAAACCTAAGAAGGAGTTCTAATATTTTTTTGATGTTTTAAAATTTTAACATGAAAATTTAAACAACTTTTCTTTCACAAATTTTCCCAAGCAAATATTGCAAAATAAAATGCACGCAGTAATAAAAGATAATAAGGAAAAGCACATCAAGATTTTTATAGTGGTTCGGTCAAACCATGACCTACGTCCACTCCCCGGAGTCCTCCGCTTCGGGTATTTCACTACAAGCAATAGCACTCATTTTACCCCCCTTGGCGAGGCGGAGAAGTTCTTACAATACCCCTTTCACCAACCTGGTGTGGTGAAGTGTCAAACTCTGCTTTCACCCTCCTGGCGACGGCAGAGAACCTTCGCATTTTTCTCCCTCCTGGAGAAGGCAGAGTACCTCGAGGTCATGGATGTAGAAGAGCCTTTCCCCTTGGAGATCCTCCCACTTGATGGTTTCCCTCCCTCTAACCTCTTTTAGTGACATAATTTTTTTTTCTAGACAAAAGTCTATCTCATATTGACAACTGGTTTTTTCAACTAAGATTCTTTTTATCTTGCTACAATAATCTATCTTGTGCATAATATCCAAACTTCTTATATATCTTTCAAGTTAAATGAAATCTTGCCATTGCATTTATCACATGATTATGATTTTGTTTTGTGACTTGTTCTTCTCTATGTTAGAGAGAGAGCTTCTATTCTCTAATATTTGAAGGATATACTCACAACTAAGGTTCTTTTTAAGGGTTTTGTTAAAGAGAACTTACCTTGAAAAAAAAATAAGAGGAAAAGTGGAAAAGAAGCAAATTTGAAATGAAAAATATATATATACACAAATGTGTATCAAAAATCAAGATGCTCTAAGAGCCAAAACAAAGATACAAGAGGCATAAAATGAGCCCACTAAATACAAGATATTATCTCTTTTCTGAAATCTTAAAACTTAGAGAACTCTTTGGTTATTTGATGCTTTCAAAGGCTTGATTTCAAATTCCATGATTGAGACAAATTACTTTGGTATATTATTTATAAGATATTTTATTTGTAACCAAGTTTTGATTGAATCTTCTTTTTACCCTGTAAAGTTTTTTTGAGTTAGAACTTTTATTTTTAAAAGGACGATTATTGCCCTGAAAGAAGTCCAAGCTAGGGATTAACAAGATCAGATATTCTACCATTTTCAGATTTTGACTTGTTAACTCTTTGATTTTTTGAATCTCTAAAATTGAATTGTTTGAAAATTTGTCATATGGATACTTTGCTAAAAAAAAAGCTTAACCAAAAACAAATTTTTTTTTTCTTTGGTTCTCTTTTTAGTTTTTTGCCTTTTTGTTGTTTTTAGCTTTGTATTGTGTGTCCTTTATTTTTTTTAGGGCTTTGATCATCAACTTTTTTCTTGGATTCAAATCTCTTGTCACATCGTCCTGGCCGATTCTCATATCATCTTGGACGATAGGACAAATTTCTTCAAAATTCTATCTGCTGAACTTTTCTGTGCTTGCTATAACTCATCGTCCTGGGCGATAATTTATCGTCCTAGACAATCTAATCGAACTCTGTTGCAATCATAATGATAGTCATGGCCAATAACATATTTCATCCTGGCCGATGCATTTTATGGTAATCGTCCTGGTCGATACACTAGATCGTCCTGGACGATCCACGTGTCAGCACGTTTAAATCCTTAAAATCGGCCCCTGGATGATCCATTATTGGACAATCGTCCTGGCCGATCCACTAATCGTCCTGGATGATACACGTGGCACAGATTTAAAATGTTTTAACTTCGGCCGGTACGATCAATTATTGTGCATCATCCTAGATGATACACCTAATCGGCCCAGACGATCTGCTTTTTCAACGGTCGTCCGGCTTGACTCCTTGGGATGATCGCCTGTGTCTAATCATCCTGGCTGATATCTGATCGGCCCGACCGATCGGACCGCCTTTTTGACCAATCGGCCTGTACGCAATTATTGTCCCATATCGTCCTTGACGATTCTGCTATTGGCCTAGATGATATGGTCATTTCTTTAAATTCAGGCCATTCCAGCCATGTTTTTCACCTCACACCTCCTCTTCTCTTGTGTTTTCTTACTAGTCTCTCGCTATGGCTGGTGGGAAGCGAGTCTGATAAACTTCTAGGAGTTCTTCGAGGGCTAGGGTTGACCCTTATTTCAGGGAGGCAGAAGATGAATCTGCTTACCATCGATATAAAGAATGTGGGATAACTGTCTCCAGAATCATCAATCCTGTTCACCTTTCGTATCCGGTAATTGATCTTTTTTCTCACACTTCTCTTTGTTTCATTCTGTCTCTCACTTTCCCCTTTCATTCTAAGCTTCTTCGTGAATTCTTCACAAATCTTCGCATAAATCCAAACTTCACAGCCCTAACCTCCTATGTGAATCGACGCCCCGTCGAAATCACATATCAGGACTGTGTTGAACTTCTACAGCTATCCACCACCGGTGATAAGATTCACATAATCATTTCAGATCCTGATTTTGACTGGTCCACGGAAAACCATTTTCTTTGCCAGACCAATGCACCTTTTCAGGTTGGAGAGACTAGCTCTTTAGTCAAAGATGCTAGGACATTTCAGCATGTCCTTCAAACCTCCATTATTCTAAAAGCTGGGGACCGAATACACATCACTCCTCTACTTTCTCTGACAACTTTTTACATCATGGCTCATCGAGAATTTAATACTGCTGACTTATTTTTTCGATACATTGATCATTTAACCCTAATCCGCGATCCAGGTCATAAGTGGAAACCCAATTTGGCTTTAGGACACCTCATAGCCTATGTCCTTGAAACCAAATATCAACTCCAATATCCTGCTCCTCCCAACCTCCCAACTCTCTTCTACTCAAATAGTTCCTTCAATACCCTTTACAGTACTCGTCTCCACCCAGGGGATGAGGAACCTCGGGGGGCTGAGGAGGAGGAGGCTCCCGCTCCCGCTTCTATTCCTGATCCTCTTCGACAGCACTCACAGTTTGACCACTTAGTGGAGAGGTTTGATCAATTAGAGACCCGCTTTGATGCTTACGTTGCTGCACAGGAGCAGCAACATTCTGAGGACATTGCCCGCTATGAGAAGGACCGCACAGAGGACTTATCCCATTTTGACAGCTACATTACTCACCAGCAGCAGCAGTATGACCAGGACATCGCCTGTTTCAATGCTCAGTTTACTACACTAGCTAGCTACTTTTAGCAGCCACCTCCACCACCTTCATCTGATGATCAGGGTCCCTCATTTTTCTAGTCTTTGTTTTATGTTTTCTGTTTTCTATTTTTTGTAGTTTGTCTTGTAGTTTGTTTTAGTTTCTATTATGTTGTTTCCTTTTTTCTTTTTGTGTGTTTAGGACCCTCTTTTGTGATGACAAAAGGGGGAGTAGGATGTGGTAGTAAAAGTTGATGTGCTTGTAACTCTAAAATTTTAATGAACAGCTATTTTTACTGAGATTTTCCTACTTGTGTTTTCCATCATCAAAAAGGGGGAGATTGTTTCAAATCTATTTTCATAACTTATGTTTTGATTATTGACAAACACTATTGGTTCTCTTGGACTATTTGTTACTTCTAACTTTTCAGGAATCAAATATCAGACGAACAAATGAAGCCAATTCAAGTTTGCATAGGTTAGGGTTGAGTCAGTCTATACTTTGCTTTTTCTCTTATTGAGTCTATTTGTAATGTTCAAAGATACTAATGCTAAGTAACCCTACACACACACTTGAGAGACTTAGAATTTTTGTTTTTACTCACATCGGCCAGGACGATATTTGTATTGGCCTGGACGATCTAGTTTAAAATAGAGATTCTATTCAGGATTCTTAATTAAGGCAGCCATCATTAACAGATCGGCCTGGACGATATGTGTATCAGCCATGACGATAAGCTCAAAATAGAAAGAAATTGCCGCCATAAACAATTAAGGTATTCTATATTTTTGGTAATCGTCCAGGACGATCTTGGATCGGCCTCGACGATATTCACAATTATGCCTTAATTAATCAAATAAATCAAGGAAGTAATTAAGTATGATTGATACGATCATATTGGCCTAGACGATCTCAGGATCGGCCAGGATGATATATTCAAAAACCTTAGTTACTTCTGGATGATAAATATCGGCCAGCTTGAATTCAGGGCGATGCTCTGGACGATTTTCTTCTGATTTGAATTGATCGGCCTAGACGATCGTGAGATGGTCCTGGACTATCAAGCCAATTTTCAATCGTCCAATTTTCATTCAGGGCGATGCTTTGGCCGATCTCATGGAATTTATACTGATCGGCCAGGACGATTTGCATATCGTCCTGGACGATATAGTCGACAACTTGCAATTAATGAGCTCCTTAGAAGCTCTTCTATTTAAGAGCTCTTGTTCAATGTTTTTGAACAATCTTTTGCTGCTTCCTTGACCTGAGAAGACCTTGAAGAGAGAGAGAGAGAGAGAGAGAGAGAGAGAGAGAGAGAGAGAGGATCTTGTGAGGGGGAGCTTGTGAGAGGATTCACAAGGGTTGCTTTAAGGATCGCTCTGCTTCTTCTTCATCTAGAGTTTCTCATCCGTGAAATGGTCGGTAGAGGTAAGAATTCAGCATCTGATTATGGTTCTCTGCCAGCTTCAGGAGGAAGCAAAAGGAGATTGGTTCTCTGCCTTGCCGGGGTGGCAAAAAAAGGTTCTTTGTAAAGGCTTCTCAGCCTAACTGTGGGGGCTAAAGGAGAGTCACGAGTGTAGTGCAATACTCGGAGGGCGCCTCCGAGGAGTGGACGTAGGTCGGGTTGACCGAACCACTATAAATTTTTGTGTTCTTATTTCTTGCTTTCGCACTTTAATTTCCACACTTATTTTTGTGGTGTGATTTTTACTTCTTTGTGAAAAGAATTTTTAAAATACCAATTCACTCCCCCCCCCCCTCTTGGTTAGCTTGGGCCAGTTCTATAAGGGCTTAATATCCCTAACGAACTTTCACTCAGTTACTTAATTATAATCACGCTCTCTCAAACTCAATAAAATAAAATATATATACATCAATTACAATAAACTCTAAATTGATCTTGATTTGAAGTCTTCAACAATCCGGAGTATAATTTCTTTGAAATGTTAGTATACACATGAGCAAAATAAATCTTCCAAAATATGTTAGAAGAAATAATAACCAAAGCAATAATATTTGGAATCATCAAAAAGATACAAGTTGCAACAATATCAACAATCAAGAACTAAGTAGCAATTATCTCAACAATCTCTCCCATTTTGATGATGACAAAACAATTATTGTTTGAGTAAAATTGAATGCCCTAAATTTCTTCTTAACTCCCCCTAAATGAATAAACATATGAATATAAGGGAATTCCTTTAAGAACACAAAATTTAAATGTTTTTTATTTTTTATTTTTCAAATGCAAAAGCACAAAAACACAACAAAAATCTTAAACAACATCTAACACAAATAAATAAATAAATAAATAATAAAAACCAAGAATCAAACACAAACAAACACAAATACAAAAAAAATAAAAAAAACAATAAATAAACAATAAAGAAATAATATTACTCCCCTTTTTGACAACAACAAAAACAGAAATAAAAAGGTTGAAATGAAAGAAGTCATATGAGAAACCTTAGTAATTGATCTTGAAAGGGAATCAACTATGATTGCAATAACAAAATTAAAAACCATTAGATGAAAAGAAAAATTCAAAACATTTAAATTAAAGTATAACATAAATAAGAAAAAAAGATCAAGGTCATGAAGCACTATGAATAATCAGATAATGATAATTATTGCAAAAGTGACAAAATAAAGATTAGTTAAATTCAGTTTTAAATATAAAGCATAATTGAATATTAGATTGATTTGAACTTGAAGATTAAACAATAGAGGAAAGAACATATTCAATTGGTGACATTCAGAATCTTTTCAATTATGTGTGGCACACTTTGTGCATCTTTTTTGTATTTGGGCTAATTTGTGCCTCTTTTTAATTTGCGAACCATTGCGCAGTCTTTCAATTTTTATACACATTATACATTTCCTTTTTTATATACTTTTTTTTAAATTGATCTTTCCAAAATCAATAATCTATAAAATCAAATTTCTTTAATTATAAAGATAATTGTATTGAAAAAAGAAATAATATCAAAATGGCAATAATAATATTTTAAATAATGTATGGTTAAAAGTAATATAAGTCTGATAGCCTTAACTTGATCGAGTTATAAGTTAACTTAAATTTTTGAAAAATTAGATTTTATATTAAAATTAATTTTTATATTACAGTTTAATTTATAACACTTTTTAGATCAATTAAGAGAGGATTAATATATAGGAAAACTTACATTTCACACAACGAACAAAAATAACTAATCAAAAATAAGACATTTTTTATTGATATCAATTTAAAGATAAAATATATTGAAGAACTTTTGATATCAATTCATAAAACAAAAATAATATAACATCAACAACAACATAAAATCTAAACAAGGACAAGTACACAAATAATTGAAAACATCACTAAGATCAACACATCTCAATGGACTGGCAAAGAAAACATACAAGAAGTACATCTAGAACTCTGAAGGGGTCTAGAGGAGGAGACTGATTGAACACAGATAAAAAGCTATTCATCATAGCTACATTGGAGTTCACCGAGTCTAATTAACCTCGGATCTAACCCATGTTTTGCTAGCACTGTGCATCTTGCTGGTTTAGGTGAGTCTTCATTTGATTAAAATGACTCTCTAACCGATTAAATTGTTGTATCATCTCCTAAAATTCAGGTCCATGAGCAGGTGTAGGTGCTCCCCCTTCTACCTTAGTATACTCATTAATATCATTTTTGCCAAAAAGTTCTCGGTAAGAGGTATCTATGAAGTATATTGGCATTTCAAGTGGAACTTCACGATGAATAATGTTATACTTCTTCTCTAAGATGTAGGTCACTAGATGTCCTAAAGCAATATTCTTCTTCCTCCTATGAGAAACATGCCCAATTTCAGAAAGGTCGTGAATGTAATCTAGAATGAGTTAGGCTTCATCTATTGGTTGTCCATTCATGATTAGATAGGTAATAGTGGAAAGAAGAGGAGTTATGTTTATGCGATCACCAGCCTTAGGAATGATTGAAGTTCTACGGACATGTTGGATGACCCTTGCATTTTGATACAGCGTATACACTCTAGGAAAATGACCAACTTGAGTGACCCCTCTAAAAGTTTTGTTTATTTATAACAAATCAAAGTTATATTTTTAGGACATACTGTGAGATTTAATTCCTTCAGTCCTTAAGTGCAGGTAAGTTCCTAGATCTTCCTTAGTGATTTCTACCCATTTATTTTGCATATAAGATCTTCTTCTACTCACATCCTCACAAAAACTCATGTTCGCTAAAAACTAGTGGAAGTTCTCCTTATGATAGGCATGGATTAAAGTCAAGATAAAGACAAATTGAGTTGAAGAAAAAAGAGGCAAGACTTGAAAATGAATATCCTGTTGAATTAGGAGTCTAAACAGGGTGATCTTAGTAGCAACAAATCTATAATAAGAATCCTCATTTGATCTAGAAAGAAAGTTTTCATCTCTACCCTTGGACGATGAACCCTTAGAGACTCTACCGCGCTTGCTAGGACTAGCCATTTTACTATAAGAAGGATTGAAAGAGACAATTGAAGTAAATGAAATTAAATTCTAAAGCCCTCCTATTTAAAGAAAAATGACCTTTCGTATGTATGAAAATGGATTCGTACAGTACGATAAAGTGTTCATACATGAAAAAAATAATTTTGTATGTACAAATGAATATGTTCGAAATGAAATGACTTTTCGTAATCATGCAAGTTATAAAGCATCCTTTTGTAAAGACTTTTTGATCAGATGATCATACAAACGAATAGGTGTTCATCCAGGAAGATCAGTTATTTAAGATCATTTTAATGATGGTTAGGTTCATCCCCCACATCGAATGACACGTGGTTCGTATATACAAAATGGAATTTTGTATGTATGATCAGTTATAATAACTAATTTTGCCCTTATAATCGTCTACATGTATACAGACGAATGAATACAAATCATCTGAGATGATATAAATATCGTACAGTATAATATGTATTAGAAATAAAAACTTTATGAATTAAGTCCAAAATAATGATTTACATGCTACAAAATTCATATGGGTCAAAAATAACTTCATACTATATGAATAGAACACTTAGAAAATTCAGTACAAACATTTAGAAATAGCAATTTTGATACGTGAAAACATGTCTAAAAAAATCATTAAAACAAAAATAAAACCAAAAATTACATAACAATTACACAAACAAACACTTTGAAAAGAGAATAGAAAATACCTAAAGAAACATATCAAGTTTGAAGAAAATTTTATTTATCGATCACACCAAGCCTTATTCTTAATGTGCTAAAAGTATCAAAGGCTAGTGGTTTTGAAAAAATATCTACAAGTTAATTTTTAGTTGAAACATGGTTCAATTCAATTTCTCCTTTGGATACATGATCCCTAATAAAAGGATGCCTTATGTCTATATGTTTTGTTCTAGAATATTGAATATGATTTTTTGAAATGTAAATAACACTAGTGTTATCATAATAAATTGGGATTGTGTCTATAGTAAATCCTAAATCAACCAACTGTTGTTTCAACCAAAGAACTTATGCCACATAAATTCCTAAGGCAATGTATTAAGCTTTAGTAGTAGATAGGACTATAGAATTCTATTTTCTACTGGACAAAGAAACTAAAAAATTTCCTATAAATTAAAATTTTCTAGATGTACACTTTCGATCAATCCTATAACCTGCAAAGTCTGAATTTGAATATCTAATAATTTTAAATGAAGAGCTAAACTTAGGATACCAAATCTCTAAGTTATAAGTTCCCAAAAGATATGTCAAAATCCTTTTTAATGCTATCAAATGTGATTCTTTTGGATCTAATTAAAATCTTGCACACAAATAAGCACTAAATATAATATCGGGTCTGCTAGCAGTCAAGTAAAGCAAAGATTCAATAATTCTCATAGAATTCTTTTGATCAACAAATTTTTCCTTTGGGTCCTTATCCAACTAAACTGAGGAACTCATAGGTGTACTAACTGGTTTAGTATTGTCCATTTCATGCTTCTTGAGGATGTCCTTAATATAGTTCAACTGACTAAGAAATGTTTCTTCTTCAATTTACTTAATTCTAAAACGTAGAAAGTAACTTAGATCTCCCATTAAGCTCATCTCAAATTCACTACTCATTATTTTAGAAAAATCATCACAAAGATTTTTATTTGTAGATCCAAAAATGATATCATCAACATAAATTTGAATAATGAGTATATCATCTCCTAATATCTTCTAAAAGAGAGTGGTATCCACACTTCCTTTTTCAAAAGATCTCTCAAGTAAGAAAGTGTTTAACCTCTCATACCAAGTCCTAGGTGTTTGTTTCAATCCATATAATGCCTCTTCAATTTAAAAATATTATTTTGGTATTTTGAATTTTCAAAACCATTAGGTTGTTCAATATAAACATCCTCTTGAATCACCCCATTCAAAAAGGAACTTTTAACATACATTTAAAATAATCTAAATCCGCTTCAAGTCTCGCTACACGGGCAAAAGGTCTCCTCAAATTAATCCTATCTATTTGATTATACCCCTTAGCCATTAATTTAGTATTATTTCTAACAACAACTCTTAAGACGTTCATTTTATTTTTAAATACCCTCTTAATTCCAACTACACTTTGATCCTTTTGCCTTGTAATTAGTTCCCAAACATTATTCCTCGTAAATTGATTTAATTCTTCTTGCATTGCCAAAATTCAAAAATCATTCAAAAGTGCTTGATTTACATTTGTGGGTTCTATCATTGAAATAAAGATATAATGATTAACTTATTTGCTTAGTCCACACCTAGTCCTAACACCCTCACTACGTTAACCTAAAATTAATTCCTTAGGATGGTTTTTAGAAAATTTCAAATATCTAGGCAACGGGTTTTTTTTCTCTAAATTTTCTTCTAAATTAATCTTCTTAATCCTTTGGGAGTTATTTTCTAAATCATCTTCTTCCAAAATTGACTCTCCTAAAATTCCAAATTCATCAAATACAACATGTATGGTCTCCTCAACCACCAAAGTTCTTTTATTAAATACTCTATAAAATTTTATAATATTAGAGTATCCAAGAAAAATTCCTTCATCTGATTTTTGATCAAATTTTCCTAAAGAAGATTTTCCATTATTATGTATAAATAATTTACATCCAAAAACATGCAAATATGACAAATTAGGTGTTCTCCCCTTAAGAAGCTCATAGGATGTTTTGTTCAATTTTAACCTAATCTTCACCCTATTTAGAACATAACTTGCAGTGCTAACCACTTCAGCCCAAAAATATTTAAGAAGTGAATATTCAGCCAACATGGCTCTAGCGGCTTCAATTAATATTTTACTCTTTCTTTCAACTACCCCATTCTACTGAGAGATTCTACATATAGAAAAATTGTGATCAATTCTTAGTTCTTTACAAAAATCATCAAATTTATCATTTTCAAATTCACCATCATGATCATTTTGAATTGTTAAAATCTCACAACCTAATTTCCTCTGAATCCAAGTTAAAAAGTCTTTAAATTTCTTAAATGATTCATTCATATGAAATAAAAATTTAACCAATGTGAATCTTGACAAATCATCAACTATCATAAATTTATATGCCTTCACTCCCAGACTAACAGTGTTAATCGGTCTAAAAAGATCCATATGAATAATCTCTAATAGTTTACTAGTTTTAAGATCCTTATTGGAATGAAATAAGAACTTCACATATTTTCCTAATTGTCATGCATCACAAAGGTGATCCTTAATAAAGTCTAGTTTTGGTATACCTCTAACCAAAACCTTTTGGATAATTTTCCTAAGGTTTTTTATGCTAGCATGACAAAGTCCCCTATGCCATAACCAAGATTCATCATAAATTTTTTTTAAACAAAAAGCATTATGATTTTTAATATAATTTAAATCTAGAATATAAACATTATTTACCCTAATTTCATACAAAACATTATTACCATTTAGACTTAATATATAACTAGTGGAAACAAATTTTATACTATACCCTTTATCACAAAGCTAGCTTATACTTAACAAATTATGTTTTAAACCTTCTACAAGCAATACATTCTAAATGAAAAACTTTTGAAAGTTTTTGATCATACCAGTTCCAACCACTTTCCTAGTGGTGTTATCTCCCAATGTAACCTTGCCTCCACTTCTGACTTCCAGCGATATAAATTACTTAGTGTCTCCAGTCATATGCTTCAAAAAATTGCTGTCCATATACCAAATGCTCTCATGAGTTGTATGAGAGTGTTCTTGTAAAATAATCAAATGTTAGACTTGGGAACCCATACAAGTTTGGGTTCTCCTTTTGGCAATTTAAAATTAGATGCATATATGATATGACTTGATTTATATATCTTAGGTTTTCACACTAAATAAGTTTTTCTATCTGAAGTACAAGTGTGTGAAATTTGTCCAATCATCTCATGAGTATAATATTTTACTCCAGGAAATGGATTTCACAAATTTTTATAATAAATCTGCCTTTTCCTGGGTTTTAAAATTTTTTACCACAAAATAGAATTTGTAAAATCTTCAAGTCTTGGGGGTTTCCTATTTTCCTTGAGAGCTTTCACTTTCAACTTCAGAAATGTGTTTATATATTCTAGCACATTAATATCATATTTTAAATAGTGTTATCTTTTCTTTGATTCATCCTTGAAATCCTTAAATTCTTTTTCCAATTTAGCATAGGCTATTTTTAAAAGATCATTCTTTTTGTTCAAGTCATCAAATTCATCAAATAAGCTCATGTGCTTGTTATCTATCAATGCATGATCTCTTCTAAGGATTTCATAATCTTTTTGTTATTCTTGCATTTTAAGGTTTAGAATGACATGCATTTTCTTAAGTTTTTTATATGCATCATGATTTCTTTCAGAAACTTCTAACAATTCATTATAGGTCAAGTCACATACCTCTTCTTGATCTGACTGATCAAGATTATAAGCTATTAAATAGAAATTGGTGACTTCCTCCTCCTTTTCTGTTTCTGATGAATCCGAAGCTGAGACCACCCAAAAAGTCCTTTAAAATCTCTTCTTGCCCTTCTTCACATTACTTTCTCTTCTACCTTCTCCTTAGTAGAAGTGGCTTTTAGATTTGGGCAGTTTGATTTTTTTTCTAGGTTTCCTACATTTGTAGCAAATAACATTATTAGAGATATTAACATTTTTATTGAACTTATCTCTATTCCACTATTGGCGTCTCCTCTGCCTCCTTTTAAAAAAACTTCTGAATTGTCTAGTCATTAAGGCAATGTCGTTCTCATCCTTAAGTTATGACTGATCACTCTTTGAGTCCTCCACTTTCAGTGCAATATTCTTCTCCTTTCATTGTTCTCCTACATCAATCTTCCTTTGAATAACTCCTTGCTCATAAGCAATTAGTGATCCAAGAAGATTATCAATAGAGTAAACATTTAAATCTTCAAACTCTATAATTCTAGTTATTTTAATATCGCAAGCAGTAAACAAACAACAAAGTATTTTATTTACCATTTTACCATTCATTAGTTCTCTGTCATATTTTTCATAAAATTTCCAAAAGCATTTTATTAAAAACCAACTACAAAGAAGTGACAATCTGAGTGAATCTTGTATACATGTCAGAAATAGATTCATTGGGTTTCATGCAAAATAATTCATAGTCATGTAACAAGATAGTTAATCTAAGTTTCTTTACTTCATTAATCCCTTTATAAGTAACAAAAAGCCTATCCCATATATCCTTTCAACTTTTGCAAGTGGAAAACCGCATGTAATCTTCTAACTTAAGTGCACAAAAGAAACGATTTAAGTATTTAGCATTTAACTATGCTAAGTCACATTATACTACAGTCCAGTCAACAAAGGATGTTTCAACTCTAATGCCATTAACTAATCTAGTTGGTTTAGTATACCCTTCTTGAACTAAAATTCACATGCAATAATCTAGTGAATGTAACAAAGTAGACATGCATGTTTTTTCAAAAATCAAATGGAATATTGCCAAATAACGGAGGTCTAGTGATCAAATACCCTTCAGGTGTGTTTTGATTTCCAAAAGCATTCATTTTCATTTTTTAAAAAGTATTATATACTTATAATTTTGAAACAAAGCTCTGATACTACTTATTGATTACATATAGATTGTTAAACCTAAGCTATTGTCCCAAGGCTAACCAAGAGGGGGTGAATTATTAATTTAAAAATTCTCTTAGATTTTTAGAATAGAAAACTATTTTTATAATTAGTAGCAATTTAATTAAAGTTTCAAAATGAACTTTGCAATGACAGTAAATAACTTGTAGTAAATAAAATACGGAAATTAAAACACATAAATTTATAATGGTTCAATCAAACACAACCTACATCCACTCCCTAAAGACTCCCTCTTCAGGTATTACATTATTATAAAAGTGACTCTCCTTTTGCGCCCACAGCAAGGTGAAGAAGCCTTTACAAAAATCTCTCTTCCGCAAATCCCAAGTGAGGCAGAGAACTATCATCCTTTCACACCTTCCAAGTATCAATAGAGAACTATCATCCTTTCACATCCTCCAAGTATAGGTAAAGTATCTTCATCCTTTTACACCCTCTAAGTGTCGGTAGAGTACCATTGTCCTTTCACATCCTCTAAATATCGGCAGAGTACCGTCATCCTTTCACACCCTCCATGTATTGGAAAAGTACTAGATCTTCTTCAAAGATCTTCTTACGAGCAACTAGAAAAACAAGATGAAGAGTGATAACAAAAATCATAAAGAGATTCTTACCTTTGAGTAATCTAGCAAGCCCTTCACACTCTACTTGCAAGAAATCTCACTCAAGCACTCTCACACTCGCTCTTTCAATTGCCCTTGAAAAAACACAAAGACAAGACTTTTTCACGTCAGTTTTAGTGTACTTTTTATATCAAATACACAAAAATCTGTCCAAAAACTAAAAATTTTAATTTTGAGTGTACACGAACGTACAGCATGATCAGATGTTCGTATGTAAGAACAGTTCAAAAAATTGTTGCGTATGAACTTGTTGTGAATTGGTACAAAATGAAATTGTACACAATCATTATTTGGTATGAACCAAGTTCATTCGGTACGAACAGTTAGAAAATTTTTCACCTTTGTAGGGACGAAGAGGGACCTAATAATTTTGTATGATGAAGACATCATACGGTAAGATCAATTAGAAAAATTTTCAAGTTCATCTGGATGAAAAGAGACCCATCCAATTTGTACCGTAGATAATGTGCGTACGATGATGACATCAAACGGTATGAACCGTTTAGAAAATTTTCACGTTCCTCTAGATGAAAAGTCGGTACAAAAAGGGACCTATCCAATTTGTACTCTGGAAGGTATATACGAATGCTATATTATACAGTACGATCCATACTTAGAAAAATTGTATCCAATCTATTTGTTCGATTGCTCGAAGGGGAAATAACTGATCAAATCCTCCCATATAAAAGGATATCATATAGTATGATTAGTTTAAAAAGTTAGATTTTAAACTCTCTACTGGTGTATGTGTGCTCAATTACTCAAATACAATCACACTCTCTTATACTCAATAAAATGAAAAATATAAACTTTAATTACAATAAACTCTAAACTGATCTATATTTGAAGTCTTCAACAATCCAGAAGATTTTCCTGAAATATTAGTACACACAAGAGCAAAATAATTCTTCTAAAATATGTTAGAAGAAATAATAATCAAAGCAATAATATTTGAAATCATCAAAAATATATAAGTTACAAGAATATCAACAATCAAGAACTAAGTAGCAACTATCTCAATAATATAATGATAGAATACAGTATCGATCCCACGAGGAAGAATGTTTACTTGTAATTACTAATATTGTCTGCTATAATTATAATAATTATCCCACTTAATAAAAATACTTATTGGTGGAGATTCAATCACTTAGGTTAAAATCAATAAAAATTTTAAATGAAATATTATTTGGATAAAATATTTTGGGTTGATGGAATGTAAATACAGTATGTTTCCTAATGATTCTCTTTTATAATAATATAATTCAGAGCAATTGCATAATCGACCGCTCAGTCAAGTGTGAAGTGGTAAAGAATAGATTAAATCCTTCTAACCTCAATACCACTCTAAAATCCCATAAATGTCACCCTATGAAAATATTAGAAGATTAAGTAAAGAATGTACTGTTAAAACCCCATCACTACAATTCAACTCTATAAATTTGGTATAAGTCAAGCACTATGCCTATGCTTACATCATACCAATCTAATATAATGGATTGTGTCTGTATTCCTATCCTTCACATTACATTTGATATTAACTACACATATGGCCCCTATATGTATTAAATGAAGACTTAGTATATTAAAAATATCAATAAAAATTTTCTAAAGAGAATTTATTATTACTCACATTATTTTTAAACCATCTATATTAAGCTATAGTTTATAGCCAGATAAAAAGGATAAGTGAAGAAAACTCATTTTCATTAATGACACAAAAGAAAGAAAGTACAATAGAATGATATCACCAGATGGATTCAATGATCTCCTCTACACTCCTCCTTAAACTTATATATTTGCTTCCAAAAACATTGACCAAATACTCTGATGAAGTAGATATAGTACTTCCTTAATTCCCTTAGTTCTCACTCCTATGAAAATTTTAGAGAAACACTGTGAAGACTAAAATTAATTAAGTAATTTAATTATCTTATTAATATTCTTTAATCCTACTAATATTATAAATATACTATTTATAAAAAAAATAAAGAATGGATTCTAGCACCATGATGCTCCAGATGCTTTCGTCGCAACACCAAAAAAATCAACTAATGTCACAGCACTAAGGGCATCTCCAACCGAAAATCTCATTTTTCAGTCCAAAATGCAGTGAAACAAAAAAATGACTTGATTCATCTCCAATCGAACTCCATTTTGTGCATAGTTAATAGTATTTCTCCTTCGCATATTTATTTGGCAAATCTCGTAGAAATAGATAAATAATGCATTTGAACCGTGCAACATCAATACTGGCATCGCACTGTTCACCAGCAACCAAATGCCAAAAGTTTTATCGTTCGGCTGAAGCTCACGAGCGATGCCATTCATGCATTTGGAGTTTCGTTGGAGAAGGCCTAAGCAGTTTCCTTTGTTGCAGCACTTACAAATGTGGAACTGCTATTTTATAAATAGACGCATTGCTTCACTAGCATGTCCTAGCATGTATGGTTGCAATTGTAGAACTATGGAACACTGATAGTTAAGCATTGCGGCATCAATGTCGCACTACCCTTAGCTTGGCAATGCTATAAATTAATGTCACAATGTTATGTAGACAAGGACTAGGATTTACAATGCTGGCTCCTCTAATGTAGTGGAACTTTTAAAGAAAGATTGGGAACTTCCAAGTCCATATTAGGCATTATAATGGTGACAATGATGGTGCCGCAGTCGTATAATGTCTGACGTCATGGCAATCTACCATACTTAAAATTTTTTCTCATTTTTTTTGCATTTTTTTTTTGTACAAACCTAATTTAAAAAAAATGGTTTCACTAGAAATTTAACATATACAATATAACATTATTTTCACTCATTATTAGGGAGAATTCTAGAAGGCTTAAGCCCTTCTGGGTACAAGACTTAGTAGTTAGAGGTTAACATATGTGAATATGGTTATTTTTATTAATTTTGGCCACCCCTACTATTGAGATTCGTTCACTATGAATTAGGTTGTTAAACTTATGCTTATATACTAAGGCTATCAAAGAGGAGGGGGGGGGGTGAATTGGTATTTTAAAAAATTATCCCTCTTAAGTATGTTGAACTGAAAATAAACTTTAATGAATTTTTAGAAAAAGTTTTTCAACCACAATTTTTACAACTAAATAAAATGCGGAAAATAAAAAATAGTAAATATTTAAAAAGCACAGGATTTATAGGGATTCGGTCTAAACCAGACCTACATCCACTCCCCGGAGGCACCCTCCGAGTATTGCACTTATACCACTAGTGACTCTCCTTTAGCACCCACAGCAGGGTGGAGAAGCCTTTACAAAAACTCTTTCCACCACTACCCAGTGCGGCAGAGAACCATCTTCCTTTTACACTTATCCCCAGTGTTGGCAGAGAACCGTCCGTCCTTTAACACTCTCCTAGTGTGGGCAGAGAACCCTTCATCCTTTCACACTCTCCTAGTGTGGGAAGAGAACCTGCGTCCTTTCACACTCTCCTAGTGTGAGCAGAGAACCCGCATCCTTTCACACTCTCCTAGTGTGGGTAGAGAACCCACAGCTGTTCACACTCTCCAAGTGTTGGCAGAGAACTGGATCTCCTTGACAGATCTTCTCACAAGAATTATAGAAGGAAGAAAGAAAAGAGTGAAGTATTCCCAAATCACAAGTAGAGATTCTTACTTTTGAACACCAAATGAATCCTTCATGCTCAAGTGATAGGAATCTTCCTTTGAATGCTCTCTCACACTCTCTCCTTAACTCTTTTTTCAGTAGGCATGAAGATCAAATGGAAAAAAGATTTAGTGGCAGAAAAAATTGGACCTTATATAGGAGAGAGAAGAAAAATCGTCCAAAATGGCAAAATATTCAAGTTAATACGAAATCGATCGTCCCGTACGATCGTGGATCGTCATTGACGATTTTACTTAAAGTGTCAGAAATGATCCTTATGTATATTGGTATGAACTATGTTTGTACACGATCATCATCCCATACGAACTAGGTTCGTCCGGTACGATCAGTTATACTATAGGTCGGTTCTCAAATAACTGCATGGACATAACCAACTTTAGTAAGTCGGTTCACATCGTCTTGGGACGAACAGAACTTCATCAGGTCAAAATTTTACAGAGAGCAACTCGTCCTGGCACAATAATGAACTTCGTCTGAATGAAATTTTTACAGAGAAGAATTTGTCCTGCGACGATTTGGATTTTGTCTGGACGAAATTTTTACAGAGCCTAAGTCATCTTGGCACGATTATAGATTTTGTCTGAACAAAATTTTTACAGAGCCTAACTCATCCTAGGATGAAATTAATTTCGTCCTAGACAGGACTTAGAAAAATTTCCTCCAAATCCTGTTCGTTGCATTTCTCCTACGACGAGATAACTGACCTGATCGTCCCGTATGATCAGTACAAATTTTGTAAGATCTCCTTAAGTATGTGTGTGTGTGTGTATTTTTATTCACTCAATTACAATCACTCCCTCTCAATTCAAAGAATAATTTAAAGCTTCAATTTGCAAAGGATTGTATGCTGAATTTGATTTGAAGTCTTCATAGTTGCGAGTTCAATTTTCCTGAAATATTAGTACACATAAGATCAAAAACAAATCTTCCAAAAGGTGTTAGGAGATAATTACACATAAAACAATAATATTTGAAATCATCAAAACTATACAAGTTGCAAGAATGTAACATATGAAAATAACAACTCTCTTAACAATATCCCCCTTTTTGATGATAGCAAAATAATTATTATTTGTAGAATTTCAAATTTTAAGAATCTCCTAAACTCCCCCTGAATTGATGAATGCATGAAAATAAGGAGGCATTGATTCAATTTTTTTTTTTTTTAATTTTATACAAAACAAAACAATAACATAATCACAAAAACAAAATAAATACAAATACTAACACAAGATACAAGACTCACAAGACAAAAGATACAATTGACACAAGACACAATTCAACAAATAATTTTAGTTGTGGCACATTTTTGTGCATCATTTTTACTTTGGGTATATTTATTGCCACTTTTTCATATTGCGAACCTTTGCACATTCCTTTTGATTTTCTTTTATTTTTATTGTACTTTTACACAATTTACAAGAGTAATTTATTCTTTCCAAAAACAATAATATAAAATTTCAAATCTTTCTAAGTGCATAAATAATGATTGATAAGTGAAATATAAAATAAGAAAACATCACAGTTGCAATAATAGTATTAATAATAATACAGTCTAAAGAAGAGACATGAAATTGATAAACCTAATAATATCAAGTTATAAACAAAACTTAAACTTAGAATAATTAGATTTTCTAATGAATTTAATTTTTCTTGTAATTTAGGTTATATCACGATTAAGATTAAAACTCTGATGATTTACATAAAATCTAACAAACATTTCAAAAGTAAATTCAAATCAAAACATAAGAATTTATATTGATATCATTTAAAATATTACAAGGATTCATTCAAGATATCAATACAATAACTAAAATAAAGAAGAAATATATCAAACTACAAAATAATAACTAACACATAAACCATAGCAACACAAACACAAAACATAAAGTGCAACAATCACTCAGACGGTCCCTGATCTGGAGGAGGAGGAGGAGCACCACCAAAGAGGTTAAAATATGTACTCATCATAAGTACATTGGTACTAATATCATTCATTTGCTCCCTCATATAGCCCATGTCATGTTGATATTGAGCAGCCTGCTGCTATAAATGAGTCTCAATTTGATCAAGGTGATGATCAAAATGAGTCTCTAACTGATCAAATCTTTGAACCAAATTCTGATAATTTGGTTCATTTGTAGGAGCAGGTGCACCTTCAGGCTCTTCTTCTGTATCACTAATGACATGTGCTTTTCCTGATTCCTCCTTGAAGATTGCTCTAAATGATCTGTCATTATAATAGAGCGGTTCTTCGTATTCTTGATCAGGATGAACCAAGTTATACTTCTTTTGCAGAACATAGGAAATTAAGTGTCCTAAAGTAATTTTCCTCTTTCTTTTCTGTTCTGCATGGCCAATTTCAGAAAGCCTATAAAGGTAATCAAGAATAAGTTGGGCTTCATATATAAGCTCATTTGTCATGATTAGAAAAGTCACCATAGAGAGAAGGGGGGTAATATTGACTCTATCACCAGCTTTTGAAATGATTGAAGTTCTAAGAACATGTTGGATGATGCAAGCATTACGGACAAGACCGAATACCCTAGCCACATGCTCATTTAAACCATTTCCTCTAATCACCCTATTGATTTCATACCATTTATATGTATCATTGGTGATTAAGGTATGGGATCTACTCCCCTCAGTCCTTAAATTTAGAAAAGCTCCTAAGTCGTATTTAGTGATTTTAACTTTTTGTTTGAAAATAATGGAGCGAATCACAGAGTGGTCAGAATTGAAGGACATATTGGCTAAAAAGTAGTGGAAGGTTTCTTTGTTATAGAGGTGGACCAGAGTAAGGATAAAGTGATACTGAGTTAAAGCAAATAAATGCATTACCTTAAAGGTAATATCTTCTTGAATTAAAATTTGTGGAGTGATTTTGGCAGAAGAAAATCTAGGAAAAAAATCCTCATTTGCTTTGGACAGAAAGTTTTCCGTCGAATTCCTATGTTGCTTCTTCACTAAGACCTTTTGACGCTTACTTGAACTGGACATTTGAAAATGATCTAGAGTAAGAAAGGAGTTGAAAGTGATGTTTAGCATGTGACTATTGAGTTAAAAAGCCCACCTATATATTGAAAATGACATGTTCGTACCAGACAAAAAATTTTCATCTCGTACGAAATTTCTGATCGTCCCGTACAAAAATATTTCGTACATACGATCCAATACGACCAGAATTAAATGGCTTCTTATAATCAATGCAACTTACAAAGCATCCTTTCATATAGACTTTTAACCAGTCTGATCGTACAGACGAATACGTGTTCATCCCAGGACGATCAGAACTTATATCGTTTTAATGACAGTTGAAACCATCCCTTACATCGAACCGACATGTGTTCTTCCAGACAAACCAAAGGTTTGTATAGATGATGTTCATATTAAAAACTACCTTATCCATTCAACTGCTCCAATCATTCATCCCGTCGTTTGAAAAATATTTCATCCCCGACGATCGTGACGATCGTAAAGATGAAGTACATTAAAAAAATAGCACTCAAACGGTTCAAAATTTGACAGCTTGTCACACTACACAAATCGTCCCGTATGAAAATATTTCATCCTAGAAGATGATGACTAAAAAATTTTGCACTCAAACAAAAAATAGTACAATTCAAAATCAAAACAAAATAAATTAAATACCAAAAATAAAGAAGAAGCATAGACTCTAAAAGGAAAAATCACACAAACAAAATCATAAACACATACAAAATAATTAATTAATAAACAAATATCAATGTTGCAAGAACATTTTTATTTAAGCATTTAAATCAATCACACCAAGCCTTGTTCTTAATGCACTAAAAATATCAAAGGCTAAAGGTTTTATAAAAATGTCTGTAAGTTAATTTTCATTTGTAACATGAAATAGTTCAATTTCTCCCTTGGATATATGATCCCTTATGAAATGATGCCTTATGTCTATGTGTTTGGTTCATAAATGTTGAATAGGATTTTTAGAAATGCAAATAGCACTAGTGTTATCACAATAAATTAGAATAGTGCTTATAGACAATCCTAAATTAATCAAATGTTATTTCAACCAAAGTACTTGTGCCACACAACTTCCTAAGGCAATGTATTCAGCTTCTGTAGTAGATAGGGCTATTGAGTTTCGTTTTCTACTAGACCAAGAGACTAAAGAATTTCCAATGAATTGATATGTTCCATAAGTGCTTTTCCTATCCACCCTACATCCTGCAAAGTCAAAATCTGAATAACCAATTATTTCAAATGAGAGCTAAACTTGGGATATCAAATTCCTAAGTTCTGAGTTCCTAACAGATATCTTAAAATCCTTTTCACTACTGTCAAATGTGATTCTTTTGGATCTGATTGATATCCAGCACATAAGCAAACACTAAACATGATATCGGGCTGGCTAGCAGTCAAGTAAAGTAAAGATCTAATTATCCCTCTAAATTTCTTTTGATCAATAGATTTTCCCTTAGGGTCCTTATCCAACTGAACTGAGGAACTCATTGGTGTACTTACAGGTTTAGCATTATCCATTTTATACTTTTTGAGGATGTCCTTAACATACTTTGATTGACTTAGAAATGTTCCTTCCTCAATTTGTTTAATGCTAAAACATAGAAAGTAACTTAAATCTCCCATTAGACTCATCTCAACTTCACTACTCATTATTTTAGAAAAATCATCACAAAAATTTTTATTTGAAGATCTAAAAATGATATCATCCATATAAATTTGAACAATGAGTATATCATTTTCACATCTTTTCAAAAAGAGAGTTGTATCCACACTTTTATTTTCAAATGATCTTTCAAGTAAGAAGGTGCTCAACCTCTCATACCAAGCCCTAGGTGCCTGTTTTAATTCATATAATGCCTTTTTCAACTTGAAAACATGATTTAGGTATTTAGAATTTTCAAAACCTGGAGGTTGTTCTACAAAAACATCCTCTTCAATTACCACATTTAAAAGGCACTTTTCACATCCATTTAAAATAATTTGAAACCTTTAAAACAGGCAAAGGCTAGCAAAACCCTAATTATATCAAGTCTAGCTACAGGGGCAAAAGTCTCCTCAAAATCAATCCCTTCAATCTGATTATACCCCTTAGCAACTAATCCAGCTTTATTTCTAATGACTACTCTTGAGTCATTCATTTTGTTTTTGAATACCCACTTAGTTCCAACTACACTTTGATCTTTTGGCCTTGTAGTAAATTCCCAAATATTATTTCTTACAAATTAATTCAACTCTTTTTACATGGCCAAAATCCAAAATTCATCAGAAAGTGCTTGA